>NC_133651.1:52184212-52443997 GCF_009905375.1 Apium graveolens
ATTTCTATAGCTCCTACTGTTTCTAACCCCATTGTTTCTTTATCTTCCAGTGTGGCAATGGAATCTGTGTCTTTGTCCAAACAGGTTCCTACCAAAGCCACCAAAACTAAAATTTCAAAACACAAGTCAAAGAAAACCACCTATGTTGTCTCTCAAAAAACAACAGTTGTAACAACTACCATAAACCCTGAAGGGAGTGAACAGGGTGTGAGTGGTGAGGGGAGGGGTGAACATCAAGAAACCCCCAGGATAAGGTGGGAGAGGTGAGTGGTACCCCAGCCAGCCAAGCCACAGTCTCTTAAAAGACTGTGGTGGTTCAAAAGGAGTCAAACACATCCCTAGTTGCATCCTCCCAAAAGGGTGCAACTATTGAAAATAGTCCCCAACCAGGGACACAGAACAAAAGAGGGAGGGACACTGAAGCTACACATTCACCAATCAAAGCCTTTTCAAGGAAGATGAAGGCCAAGACCCTAGTTTCCACACAAGGGGCACACACAGCACATATACATCCACCTGTATCTTTGCCTTCTCAAATTCAGCTTGATGTGATTCCAGCAAATGTGGAGTCACAGCCCCATTCTCTCATAATAAAAACACATTAATCATCAAACTCTCCATCACCCTCTCTGGATGTGGATATGATATTCACATCAATTCTTGATTCTCCCTCATTAAAACTCAGGGAGGAGCCCCACTCAAAACCTGATGATCATCATATTTTAGATGATTTGTTGGATCATCAGCCAATTCTTTCAGATGTAGTTGAAGAATCTGTGTCACCTCACTTAAAATCAATTCACACAGATTCAACAATTATGTCACTTTCTATATCTACATCTTTTCCTTCTTCAACGGATATCTCTCATCCTTTGACAAGTGGTTGTTCTTCGACGGATAAGCTTAACAGCAGTTATCCGTTGATACAATCAGTTTCCACTTCAACGGATACTCCCTATCCGTTGATGGTCTCTACACATATAACAGAAACAATTCCAACTGTAGAGGACATGGTTACTGTACAATCACTTTTAGGTTTGAGGGAAGGGAGTGATATTTTGAGTGAGAGGATGGGTTGCTCCCAGGCAAAAGGAGAGGTTGAGAGTCATCAGATGCATGCTATTTCTTCCAGCATGGCAAAAGTGAGTGAGGGGAGTGTCACCTTAGAAGGTGAGGGTGAGGGTGTGAGGGTGTGTGTGAGCCAGGGGGAGCCCCTGATGCAAGAAAATAGAGAAAATGAGAGAAAGGCAGGTACAAAAGCTGTAAGGGTGGATCCAGCCATTGCTAGTGAGTCAATGATAGTGGATGATGCAGAAAAGGAAAGACAATTTCAGCAACATTACAAAGCTGTAATTGATAACATTTCCTTGGATGCTGACACTTTTACTCACCCTGTTCCAGCCTATCAATTATTGGCTGCTCAGGGCAATGTGGAGGCAGAACAGACTTTAAACATTGTACACACTTCAGAATCTCTTCTCAGAGACAAAGCTGCTGTTAACAGGCTGCCTTCTCAAGCTGGTGAGCCATCTGAAGAATTTGGAGTAAATTCTAATGATGATGACTCTGATTCTTTGGATGAGAGCATGAACTTAGGGGGAGAAGCAGGCCCAAGTTCTGTTCCAGATCTCCCTGATTGGGCATGGGCAAAGGCATCTACACCAGGAGAGTTTGGTGTCACTTTGGTCAGGCAAGTAATGACTATTCAGAAGGCCCTTCAGGAGACTACAGATGCTGGTACCAAGGCAATTCTTCAAGCTCATCTGGACTCTCTGCATCTCTTGCAGTTGCAGCATTTCAAACAGAATCTAAGTGTGGATGAACTCAAACAGGACATTGCTGATCTGAAATCCTACAATGTTGAGAAGTTGGATTCAGTCATGCCTTATGGTACTATGCAAGATTTGTTGGGGAGACTGAGGAAAGCATCTGATGCTGAGAAGAGGCTGGCCAGGTTGGAAGATAGAGTTCAGATCATTGAAGACTCTATGGTCACCATTCTTCAGAATCAACAAACTCAGACAAATCTACTAATGCAGCTGGCAAAAGCACAAGGCTTGACCCCTACCCTTGATGATAACAAAAAGGGGGAGAATAAAAGGGAAGGGGAAGGAGAGCCATCACCAACAGTTCAAATATCTCAAGTGCTAGTTCCTGCCATCACCACTTCTCCAACTATTCAAATCAAAGGAAAGCTTGATGGAATTGATCTAATCCAGATAGCAGCAGCTGAATTGCAAGTCAAAGAGCAAAGGAGGAAAATTGATGAAAAGATGCAACAAATTTTTGGTTCTAAAACTTCTAAATCACAATCTGTGAAGCATAGCACAAAGGTGGAACCAATTATTATGGAGCTCAAGCCAGTAAGGAGGAATAAGGTTGGAGAGACTTCTTCCAAGAATCTGAAACTTATGGTTCTCAAGCCCAACAACAGATCCAATAAGGACTCTACAAAGAATCCTCTAAGCCTTGCTCAGATGAAAGAAGTGGATTTTCCTCTTCCAAAGCCTGATGAAAACAAGGTTTTGGGTGGAAGTATCATAAAGCACAAAGAGACCATGGATGTGGCTGTAAGGAGGAACATGGCTATTATCTTCAGAGAGGGAAAGAGCATATGTGTGATGCAAGGACATCCCAAATTCTCAATAGCCAAGAGGGAAGAAACCAGAAGGTTTAAGGAAGAAGCCAAAAAGCTAAAGGCTGACAAAAGAGCACAAGCAAAGCTTGAAAAACAGTTAAAGTCAATTCAAGCTGAATGAAAAAAAAGAAACTGAAGATAAAAGTGAAGATGAAGGTATGGGGGACATGGTTGATAATGATATGGAAGAAAGAAGTAAGGAAAGAGAGGAATGGCAGAAAGGGAACAGAAAGAAGGCCAATGCAAAGAGAAAGATGGTAGATGAGACTGAAGAAACCCAATCAAAATCCAAACCACTACCTTCTATTCCTGAACCCATTGTGCCTGACCCCTTCATAAACATTCATGGTGAAACAATCATTCCTAAGGAGGAACCAATTGATTGGGACACCATCAAATTGCCCACCTTCTTAACCTCTTCTCCACCATCAAAGAAGCAGAAAAGAAGAATCAAATCAACACCCTCTAAAACCTCAATCAAATTCACTCAGAAGCCTAAGCCTCAAGCCTCTGAGGATGATTATGTTCACATTTGTGACATAAAAGAATTTTCAGACATTGAACTCTATCTGGATGAGCTGGAGGAAGTAAGGGGAATAGCTGCCTACAGACAGCTACCAGAAAGAATAGTGTTCAAATACAAATGAAGTGGGGAAAGAACTTGGCCTCTCTACAGGATTCTGAATGAAGGCTACTCTACCTTGGTTAGAGTCTACTTAGCCATACAAAGGGATTCTGGCTTTACCAGGACTGCCAAGACTGAGATTCTCAACAAGATTGCCAACATAAGGAAAACTTGGTGGGAGCCCAATGCCTTGCCTAGAACATTACTCATTCAAGAAATAGGAATTATAGTTCATAAATCACCTCATTGGTTGATGGAGTTCAGAGACAACAAAGGAGTCAGAAGATTTTTCAGACTTGAAGATCAACTCAAGATTGCCAGTAATGAAACTCTCAAGGATATGCAATCTAAGTTGGACATCAATGAAGAAGATGAAGTTGAGTTCTACAGACAACTTCAACTTCAAATAGAGGAGAATGACAGGAGGCTAGGAAAGAAAACAAGGGATCAAAGGAAAAGAAATTAATCTGCCCAGGCTAAAGGAGCACCCTTGGAAACAATGTAATTCTTCAATTCCATCTCAGCATACACATTTTTGCAGCACTTTTGAATTTCTGCTTTATTACAGTTAAAATATTTGTCAAGTGTTTTGTTATCATCAAGCTAAACCCAAATTTATGCCTACAGTTCTAGTAGACATAAGTAGGGGGAGATTGTTAGAAATATGTGTATTAGTTTGATGATAAGTTAAACAAAACACTTAAGTAGAAATCTAGTGTTTGTAGCCTCAACGGATAAGACCATCTTGGCTATCTGTTGAAGGAGTAGCTTTACTTAGCAATAAGTTTAGTATTGTAGCACATTTCATTCTCTGGATTCAAGTTGTAATTCTTAGATGTTGTAGGAAAGTATCAGTCATGTTGACTACTAGTGGATATGCAAATAGGAAGGCTAATTGTAAATATTTCATGCCTTGTAATTTTGTATAAGTGAAGAAGTATCAACTGATATTGAAGACCTTCAACGGATAAGAAACAAAGCTTCAACGGATGTCTCTAATGCTTCAACGGATAATATCCATCAACGGATAAGTGCTTCAACGGATAAAGACTTCAACTGATAATGCATCAATGGATAAAGCTTCAACGGATAAAGCCTCAACGGATAAGGCATCAACGGATGAAAGCTTCAACGAATGCTTAGTTCATTAGCAGTTGATAATGACAATTCATAAGCTGATAGAGGCACATGGGTTGACAGAGACAAACTGGAATGTGGAAGCCTCTAGGAGGAATCAAGAAAATGCAGCATTTCCATTCTGGTGCAAACAAGGAAGTATTCAAAGATCAACAACTAAGCCTAAATTGCATTGGATAGAGAAATGAAGAAGAAACATGTGAAGAGCCTTTTTAATTGTATTTTACAGTTTTATCTTCACTTGTAAACTTGGTGATATATAAACCAAGTAGCAGCTAGAAATTAGATGTGAATTTTCCAGAGTTGTTTAGAAAACTCCAGAGAGAAAATCATCTTGTTTATACTAGGAAGCAGCTGTGATTTAATTCTTTGAATCACAGATTTTCTGAAATAACACATCTCTGGTGGAACAACAAATCCACCAGAAAAGTTTTTAAGTTCTCTGTGTTCTTTACATTTGTGTTTGAATATATATCTGTCTACATTAGCTTCAAGCAATTCACACACACTTGCTCTCAAAAACACTTAGCCTTAGAAACTGCTCAAAACTTGAAAAAGTTTTGAGATTTACATTCAACCCCCTTCTGTAAATCTCATTGTTAGTCCACTGGGAATAACATCGAGTCACGACTCTCGTTAAGTTTTAATAATTTCATGAATTAAGTAAATAATGTTTTAACATGTTGATTCAATTTTTGATATTATTAAACAAAATTTATGTTCGTTTTTCACGGAAAACTTTAAATTTTCCTTCCTGTTAATGGGTCTACTTAGTCCTACGAACTAACAATACTGAATCTAGATCCATTCTTTTTTTTAGTTCATTTTCTGTTTATAGTAACAAGAACATAAATAGTAATTCGACAACCAAATTGTAAAACTCATTTCATGCAAAAATCCTCTGAAAGTTGATTAATAAAATCTTTTCCGAAATCTCATTTTAAAGATTTGGAAATCAATTATTTGGTCATCACTACTATATAAGTTACTTGCTATTTTTATGATTTACCAATGAAATGTCTAATTAAAAGAATGTCCATATAAGGGTCTCTCCACTTTGGTACCTCTTCCACTTTTCCTTGGATTTTGTTCGCACTTATTAGTCGACGAAACTTCATTTACCGTTGTATATCATTTTATTCGCAATTCTACGGCAATGCTGACATCTGGTACTATCTTTGACATTCTTGTCATCGTCCTCGACGTTATGCTTACAACCACGCAGGCGATTCGACGTCCTGTCTATAGATAAGGTCGCACCTTCTTGCTAGTCTTACCTATACCTAGTAAGGTAAATATCATTCCTTTTGCATCTCCCGATAAGTGATAAGAATCTTCTTGCAACAATGGTGCCTTCAAAACGTGCAACGTTGGTTCTTCAACAGTTTCCATTAACTGGTTGCCTTCGACATGAAGCTCATTTTACTACCTAATTCTAAGTTAAATCGTACCAAAACTCACGAAGTTCTCACAAAACTCAATTGCATTTTTCTTCAAAACCACATGAAAAGTAGTGTATCATACCCAGTCTTCGTGGATCTGTCGATTCCTCAATACTGTAGGATCTGAGAACTCAATATACTTATAGTGTTGCGATATTCGCCTTACGCTTTCCTCAACAATCCTGGCTTACCAATTCCATATCGGATCTACTAACCCTAATTCGCATTCAACTCAACTTAACATGAGTATGCCTAGGGCTTTTCCTATCTTGTATGACCTAGCACTCCTATCTTACCCTCACCTATTCTTATTTCAGTGACCAATAACCTGTAGCTCTGATGCCAACTTGTAACAACCCAAATCCGGGGTCAAGATTTGGTGTCATGAAACAATCTTTACATAAAATAAAAGAATATTCAATTAACCCCTTGAATCCGGATCATTTACAGGTTATGATATGAAACAAGAATCTAACCTTCTACGACTCACAATAACTAGAATACAAGTATAAATACCTTTGTACTAATGCTCTTGTCATATTCTTCTAGCTTCTTCAACCTCTCGCAGCGGAGATTTCTCTGACTTCTGCTGTCTATCAAAGCTATTCACTTTTATCCTTATTTGTTTCTGGAAGAAATAAGAATTTACAAAGCAAGAGTGATCCAAAAATGCCCAGCAAGTATATAATTTGAGTTTCAAGCATTAATACCAAAGGAAAAACTTCCGGACAAAATCTTAAAACAATTTTAAACAATTCTATTTATTTGAGCGAGTTGAGCGAATAAACGTTGGTTGTCACCAACCTTCAACTATAAATCCAAAACTGACAAGCGATTCCCCGATTCACCTCCTGAATCAGGGTTTTGTCCGGTTTTGGAATCATAAAACTTTTCGAGAGAGAATGTTGTTAATGGCGATTAACAACAAATTAGACTGGACACTAGTTCACACTTATATCTTGCTGATCAGTTAGGATAAAGTATAGATATATACCCAACCGTATAGATCTATTCAGGTACCTAGGCTCTATTGCCCAAGGGTCCAGTCCATCCCCGGCCCATAGGATCCAGCTCATCACTGGTCCTCACAATAAACATCCAGCCCGTAGAGTGTTTTGATGTCAAATCATTTTGAATTCAAAACATCCCAATTCAGGGTTCACAAATAACCCGAAAGAATGAGTATTTTCTCAAGAGAGCAATCGAATTATAGGAACAATAATAAAAATAACATGCATAATCAGAGTAATTGCAGAGAAATGTAAAACATTTAACTATTCTGAACTTAGAATAGGAACGAAGAAATAATTGCAGTATTTTAAAAGAAAGTTCAGGAATACTTGCCTCAATAAGCTTTAATCGCTATTACCAGTTGACTTTGGTTCGACTTGAACATTCGGCTTTATCATCCAACCACTACTCTATCTTGGATACGATCCTACACTCAGGCCCTTCGATTGGAACTGCGCTGATCTCGACGTCTAATCACTAGATCATTCCTAGTCCGATGTCAATACTCGGGTTTTCCGTCTAGGACCTACAGGGTTAAAATACCCTAATTCAAATAATCGTTTCGCTTAACATAACATCACTATCCCATTCTACCCATACGATTTCATAATCCAACTCATATTTATATGTATTATTAAAATACACATAGCACTTATGGTTCACATCTTCGAAACTCAATTCGGTGTTTATTTTCGGAAAGTACGTATATTCGTTGTTTGAAAATAATAGGGTAATTGATTATAAAATATTTGTGTCACAACACACAACTAGGTTCGTATGATATAATTATTTACTTTCGTTCGACGTCTCCGATAATTATAGGTTACGTTCCCGTATTTTCAGAATTAATTTCCCGAAAATCGGGCAGCGTCTCCTTTGTTTATAGGCCTACCCGTCGAAACAATTTGAAGTCAAATCCACAACAACAATCCAATCATAACCAATTCCACAAATCCCAAACTACGATTCAATTAATTACTATTATTTCTCGTATTTTACATTTTTAGTCGTATTTTTATTTTATTCGCATTTTTCGTTTCGTAATTAATTTTATCAACTAATTTTATTTAATTAATAACGTTGGACTCAGATAAAAATCATCACCGTCCACCGTCGACTCGCCGAGGCTCATCGTCGACGGCGGTAAAATCCGCGGGTGCCCGAAAATTTCAGGTTTCCAACGCGTATTATACCGATTAAATTCATATTTATTCTCTCACGATAAATTTTTCTATATTTCACGAAACTTCGAATCAATATATTCACTCCAGCAAATAAAATAATTAATTAAATCAGTCAGGACGACACAGAAACAGGCAACATAATCGAATCCAACAGAACTCAGGCAAGGTCACCGGAAAACACACAAGTGGCCGGAAAATCGCAACACAGCAGCCATAACACACACACACATACACGACTCATACACGCACACACACACATGACTCACACATGTATCATTACACACACACACACGACTCACACACGTATCATGACACACCCACACGCGCCACCAACTCCCTGGAAAACCGGGGAGGGCGGCGATTGGAAAGTGCTAGAAAAACGAATCCCACTTAACCATACATATACACACGTAAACGTACCTATATATATTAATTCAATAACAACCAAAATCAATTTAATCCAGTAACCGGAATTAAACGATGGCACTCACCGGAAAAGAGAAAGAAACGGAAATAGCGGCAAGGAAATAAGGGAACAGGGGAGAGAGAGTAAAAAGAGAAAGAAAGAAAAGAAAGAGGAGGGAGATATATTGAATAGAGAGGATCGATCGAGAGAGAGATGAGAGGTGGTCGAGAATGAGAGGCGAGGGAGAGATAAAGATTTGGGGAAGATAAAGATTCATATGTTTATCCGTTTTAATTATTTCCCGAAAATTAATCCTGACTCGTAATTAAAATCTTAATGAACATATTTTCAGGTAATAAGAACCTAAATATTTACGAGAATAAATTTTTAAAATTCTCACAACAATTCGAAACAAATAAAATTAAATTTCCCAAAAATTTTAAATCATTCTTGTAACGCATAATAACCCGTATTTTACAAATTTACGAACAGACGGGCGGTTAAATAAAAGCCAGAAAATTACCGGAATAGTTTTAAAATTCTCGAAATATTTAAAAGTTAATAAAATAAAATTTTCATGATTTTTGAAATATATTAGAATTAAATACTGATTTTACAGTTAAGCGCAATTCAGAAAATCATTTAAGAACAATTAATCAATAAAATATTGATTTCTAAATTTTATAAACTCCTAAAAATAATAAATAAAATTAAAGAAACAAAAATGATTTTGGAGATAATTTTAGCATTTATAAAAATAAATATTCAATAAAATCATTTTAAAAACAAAATAATGTCATACAACGTAATAATTAATTATAAAATTAAGGCTTGTATCCAACAATTACCCACAATTAACAATAAGGTAACACACAACTAAAAGACCCATCACATATTTTATTTATTTAGTAATTCGATAATTACATTTACGTGTCGGATCCGAAAATAGGTTACTTAGCCGCTAAGTAACTAAAAAGACGATACGATTTTAATACCAAATTTGAATAATCATCAAAACATAGCTTCCTATAAAATACTTTATACAAAAACAAGGTAATAATATCTCGCCTTTTGAGAATATGGATTTTTATCGATATATAAAATAATTTACGTATCGAAAATTTTACGCCGTGACTCATATGGGTCAAACTGTATTCGAATCGAAAAAGTCAAAACACAAAAAATGTTCAGAATTATCAGATTAGGTTAGGAAGGAGTTTTCGGAAGAGTTTCGGGTTATAAAAACGCAAAAACAGTTGAAGTGGGACGATTTCTAATTCTAAAAAGAAATTTTATAATTATGTAAGAATAATAATTATTAATTCTATAAATTCTTATAAATTCACATAACAATCCGAAAATTCCCAGAAAAATACCAAAATTATCTATATTTTATTCTGGATAATTAAAGATTAAAATATCTAAATTTTTATCAGAAATAAACATCCAAATATTAATATCAATCATCAAAAATTCACCAAAATTCACATAAAAATTACATAATAATTATATATTGATAAAAATAATTATATAATATTTCTCGGACGTTACAACAGTGGCCTTTTGATGTCCTCTAGATGAGGTTTGACCTCTTTTCATATTCCTCAAGCTCATTTCACTTATTGGAATATGTCTTAATTATGTGAAGTGCTTCACAGTTTTGTCTTGATTTTCAATTGACCAAATACCTTTTAAATTGCCTCATCAATTTTCTTCATTTTTTCTTTCAGCTTGAGTTCAGCTGTTGCAATATTGATCAAGTCAATGTTGTCTAACACTGGTGGCTTGGAGAAAGTAATGGATGGAACAATTACTTTGTTGACTTGAATGTGCACATCCTTCTCCCACTCACTAACGTGGACAATTGCATTACTCACCCCCTTTTGTTATCATCGAGTAATGCAGGGGTTGGAGTTTGAGCAACCACCAATTTTTGAAGGAGTGTCTGATGGACTTGGTTAATAGTACCTTGGTAATAGAATTCTCTACTGTTGTTATCCTAGAGTCCAAAGAATCAATTTTGATGCTCAATTCATAGTCCTTCCCGAGTTTCTGATCAATGTCTTTCATTGTTCATTTAGGAAGTTTATACTCCATTCTATCATTGATATCCTTCTTGACTCTGTTTGAGAGATTGAATCTTGTGCAGTTGTAGAGATTCAAGATAGGCTTGGAGAAGTCATTTGGTATTGGCATTTATGGTGGCTTGAAGAGCTGATTGAGTTTGATGGATAAGTTTGAATAGAGTAGATTTAAAATGATGATTAGTGCAGTCCTTGTCAAACATCCAGGCTAGAGTGCTTGTGGTTGAGCTAGGTCCTGCATTTCCCCCTATCTTCATGCCATCATCTTCCTCATTAGAAGCATCACCAAGAGAGCCACTAGAATCTAACTCAAGATCATCACCGGCTGTAGGTGGAAGAATCAAATTTGTTTCTGGCTTCATTACAAGTTGCTTAGATATCAAAAGAATTTAGGAATAATTAAGCGTACCGTTAGGGCGAAAACACGTGCTAAAATTACATGCAAGTATACGCGTTCGCAAGTAGTATAAGATATAAATCAGATTCGTACTCACATAGACTCTTTTTAGTTAACTTAAGATTATGCACCTATGCAATAATGGTATGGCTATCGCGCAATGCTAAGATAATAAAAAGTTGAGATGTTTATAACTAAGATTAAACTTACATGCAATTAACTAAAATAAAAGTGATTGAATTAACTATATGAGACAAACATGGGATTTTAACTACATTACTACTTCATTCAAAATCATTGTTCTTAACCTTAGCATGCAATGGTGATGACAACTAATCAGATAACACGAAACTAGTACCCTACTACCATACATCCACAAAAGAGATAGAAGCTGAATAGACACCAATTATGTTGAGACCCTATATATCTATAGAATTTGACAACATAAAGGTTTAATGAATAAGTTATCTATCGTGATTACATATGGAAATTAAGATGGTTAAAATTACCTACGAATCATGCATAATAAAAACATGACTTAAATACCATCCCAACAGATCAGGAGTCCAACAAATCAATCTTATAATAGAATCAGGATTCTGAAATCCCGACATAGCGCGGCCGCCCCACATACCAGCGTGGGCATGCTCGCTTCCTGTCAAATGGGCGCGACCGCTCCCAAGACTAGCGCGACACAAAATCCTCTCCAAAAACTCGCCGCTGTATGTCAACCACCGTGGCTCGAAAAGCTATACCCAATGCCTGAGTAAGATCCTGCGCAAACCTGCTCTGCGACTCATACATCGCATCTATACGCCTCGTCAAACTCCTATACTGCATCGAGCCTAAACCGACACTATCCTCTGTCTCCTGCGGCTGCTACTTCTGTGAAGAACTAGCCTTACCAATCTGATTTCTCCACGCTGCTCTGCGTGCCTGAGTCGAACCAGCAGCATACATCTGATAGGCTAGCTGGCCGCCCGGTAAATGATCATAGGTATAACGACCCGTATATTTTTATTATTATTTAAATGTGTAATTATGGAATAAATAATTAAATAAAATATTGGTGTGGGTTCAGTCAGTGGGTTATTACTCTGTCACTATGTGTATGTGATTACTAGTGTATAGAATTGAATTGCGTGGTTAATTAATGAATTGTATGATTTTATATCGATGTTAAAAATAGTGTTATTGCAGTTTTATTTCCATAAATACTTGGATTGTCTCTAAAATTGTTTTTATGACTTTATAATTTCAATAATTATTTTTAGGACTTTGCAAAATTGAGAAATCAATATTTCATTAATTATTTATTTCTAAATGATTTTCTGAGTGTGTTTAATGGTAAAATCAATATTTAATTATGGAAATCTTAAAAAATTATGAAAATTATATTTTATTAAGTTCGTATTATTCTGAGAATTTTAAAATTATTTTGGGAATTTTCGGAGTTATTTTCACCCGCGCGTCAATTCGTTTAATTGAGAAAAGCGGGTATAAATTACATTTCAAAAATTGTTTTAAAATTACAAAAATTACGTTTTTATTTACTTCGGGATATTTGTAACGGTTTAAGACTATTTTGATAATTTTCTGAATTTATTTTATGTGCGGCTTAGCTCGATAAATTGCGAAATAGCGAATCAGAAAGAGGGTTGTAGTGCATTTTATTAATACGTGTCTATGTTTATATACACGTGTTGAGTTTCTAGCAAGTGAATAGATACGTGGCACATGTTAAGCTGTTGTTAATAATAATAATGGTAAAAAAAACAATAAACACAGGATATACACACACACACAGCACCTACATGGGGAGGAAGTTTTTCGGAATCAGACCTCTCTCTCCCTGTTCTACACTCTCGATTGTTTCACGATTTGCCACCGTTTCTTCTTCATTCCGGTAAGTCTGAATCGCCGTTCCCTTTCCGGCGATTCCCTGCCTGTCACCCCTATTGTTTCCGCTGCTTGTTCTTGGGTTTTCTTGTGCAAATATATACGCACACTATATGTGTGTGTATGTATGTATATTTGCTTTGATGCTTCTGAACTCTGCAGTGTTTGTGCTGATTGCCGCCTGTTGTCCATGATTTTTGGCCGTGTTAGTTTCTTCTCCGGCCCACACGCGCGCGTGTGTGGGTTTGTTTGCTGGTTCCCAGTAATTCGAAATTAATGTGGTGATTTTGTTTATTAATTAATTCGATGATTACCTTTATGATTTCTTGAATTTTTATTCTTAAATTCCGAAATATTAAAGCGAATTTAATCGGTAGGATTCGCGTTGAAAACCCGAAATAATCGGGCGGATTTAACCGCCGTCTGCGATGAATTTCGACGAACGGACGGTGGACTGTGATGACGCGGTTCTGAGTCCTAATATTTTAAAATAAATAAATATAAAATATGAATAAAAATATAAAATGTAAATAATTATATTTAATTGGTGTTGGAAAATATGTGAATTGGCGTAGTCGACTGAAATCGGTGATTGGGAATTGGATTGTAGTTGGTTTGGATTTGGTTGTGATTGATTTGACGTCGAGTTATTCGACGGGTGAGTCCGATAAATAAAGGAGGTGCTGCCCAATTTCTGAGAAATCGAACTACGGAAAAACGGGAGTGTATCCAGTAATTATCAGGCCGTCGAACGAGTATATATAAACATATATATATGTTGTATACGAAATTTGATTGTATGTGATGGCGAACTGTTTTGCCAAAAAGTAATAACCCTAATTTTTGTAAAATGACGAGTATATTTATTTTTCCGAAAACGAACACCGAACCTATTTTTCGTGAATGTGAACCCTAATTGTTGTGTATGTTATTATAATATGTGTAATTACGAGTCGGGATTTGATATCGAATGGGTAGGTTGTTAGCGAGGATATGTCAAGCATACCTAGACGTCTAATGTAGGATATTTCGGCTCTGTAGGTTCTAGTTGAAGGACTCCAGAAGTGAAGTCGAACTAATGATAACCTAGTGGACAGTCTACGAGCTCAGTAGGGTTTTAACCAAAGAACCTGAGTATTGAATTCGAATCCAAGGTGATTAAGTGGTTAGATGATAAAGCCTGAGCGTCCGAGTCGGATCAGAGTCGATCAGTGATAGTTGTAAAGCTCTGCAAGGCAAGTACCCCTGACCATTCTTTTATGGTTCAGTATGTATGAATAGCTAAATATTTTATTCTCGTAATGGAACATAAACATTTTAAGTTACGTATCCCCTGTACTTGAAAATGTTGTTTAAAATTATGTTTTGGGGAAAAGTAACTTCTGAAAACACTTATCTCTAAACGTGATTAAAATAATAGAAAGTTTTTTTAAATAGTGTGCTGTGACAGAATGGTTTTAAAAAGAGATAGGTGATAGTGATTTTGGAAACTGGATAAAGGGACTGTTTTAATCCACCTATGTCATGGAAGGTTTTGATCCACCTATGTCGTGGAATTTTGGAAAGAGGCAAAACGGGAATTCAGTTGATCTATTGGAGTTGTGTAAGAGGCTCGTTGTTCGTTAACGGCCCAGCATGTGGTTGCGTTAGCGGCTAATTGGGTTGGGCATTCTGTTTAACCGATTAGTCCAGCGTGGGGGAAGACCTAGATTGTATTTTCCCAAGTTCCAGAACACAATCTTATTCTGGATGACCGCTAGTCGCTGTCCGGTGAGGGTAGACTGATCAGCTATCTTCACCCGTTAAACATCCAATAGATTTGATTGATTCAGTTTTGAAATTGTTTAACAAATCAACGTGTTTGAGACATATGATTTTGTGGTTCTAGTAACGGAACAAATGATTTTGGGTCCCCGTAACGGGACAAATGGTTTTATGGTTCCTGTAATGAAACGGAAGGTTTGAAAACGAAAATAGCATGCTAAAAGAATTGAACTCTGGTATTTATACACAGCACACGACTGATATTGTTGTTTCTCGGAGCATGCTAGTTTTAATATCCAGTTATGAATGTTTACTTGTTTTTTTAACGAGCTATGAATTTTGTTCCTATCACTGCTTTATCATAAACTTTTTTACTTCTTATACATATAGTGGTACTGTTGAGCAATTGATTGTTCACCCTTGCAGAATGTTATATATATATATTGCAGATGTCTGGGAGATTCTTCCGCGATAGTCAGGGCAGAGTTCCAGTTCCTTTTGCATCAGGCTCCTCTGAGGTAGTTGTGTGGACCAGAGATGGTCTGTTGAGTTGCTGTATTAAGATAGTATTGTTCAGAGTATTGTTATCAGTTGGTTTTGTATTAAGTGTAACCTAAATCATACTTAAACCTGGAAAAGGTCTTGGTAAAGGGGGTCGTAATTGTGTATTATTAATGGTTTGAAATATATTATGTTTAGTATTATGATTGTTGGTGATGTCAACTCCTGACCCCGTGGTTGAGGCCGTCACAGTTGGTATCAGAGCCACGGGTTTGAGTCCCTGATTTGGGTTAGGAGTTAGGCCGAAAGAGTGTAGAAGGGTATATATATATATATAGATGTGAGTCAGCAACTCAGTCAGAGGAGCAAGTCTATGAGTTTAGTCAAGGGTTTCGGAAGCGTAACCCTGACGTTTGTTGAGGATTGACTGAAACTGCCCTAGTTTAGAGTACGTCTCCTTCGTATATATATTATTAGTAATGTTCGATAGAGATTTCTAGATTCCCTTTCGAGAATTAGAGCCTGATTGAGAGAATTCAGCTTCTGAGCAGACCTTTGATGTGCCAGCTGAAGAGACGCCAACGTTATTTCTAAATATCACATTTTCCGTGTCAAGGAATGTTATTGGACAGATTGTGTGACCTTGGTGAGTTCGGATAGCGTGATAATAGTCAGGGGCTGTTATGACGACTAAGTTTGGTAGTGAATGTGGATTAGAACGGGAGGTGATATCTTTGAACTCTTTTATTTCTTCCTTGAAATGTATTTTATCTCCAGAGTAATTGTTTCTTATTCCATAAGTTGTTTATCTTTCTTGTGAGAAAGTTGTGAACCCGAGGTAAGCTACTTAGGGTTCTATTGATCTTCTTATAAATCAGATTTTCTCCCTCCTTATTTGTAAATCTCTATTTAAATATTGTTTCTTTCTCGGAGATTCTATTGGTTGATTGGGGCAAACAATGCATATGAGTCGACCATTTGTCTGTGTGACAAAAGAGTCTGGTGGGACGCCACCGAATTATGTGTTGTGACTGTATGGTACTAAGACTGGCCATCTTATGTACTTGTATGGTTGCTCCCAGTCATACCTACATCTTCCTCACTGCTTCTTCTTATTCGATTCCCTCGAGCCGGAAATTTTATTGGATTTTCTATGGTAATGAATTGCTGCGATTAGATGGTCCTCGTTATTGAAAGTAAGTACGAGCGACTGTTGAGAAGAATGAGAGCCCTATATCAGAATATTATTTAAAATAATGTTAACCGCGAGAGTTTAAGACTTACTGATGGAGTTATAGCCTTGGGAACAGTAAATCAATGGTTGATGGGTTACTTGCGGGTGACAAGAAATCATCCTTAGAAGAATAATTGGTTGGAATTGGACTATGGTGCCTAGAAGAGTGCAGTGTTCCTTAAGCCGACCTGATATACCAGTTGATCTATGCAATTGGTGGTTGATATAGCCAGCCAAGTTCCGTAGTGTAGTAAATTAGTGTTGATGTGGTAATGGAGCAATGACGGAAAGTTAGTCAGTTGCTGTTGTCTTAAGGAGCCATGCTACGGTGACTAGTTTCTTTATATTTCCATTTTTATGTACTGTTGTTGATTCTGCTACTGTCATTGCTGCTATTGTTGCTAATGCTACTAATCTAAATTTCTTTTATAAATGGACCCCGATATTAAAGACATGGGTACTGTGATTGGGCAACTTTTTCCTGATACAGGTGCACCATTTAAATGGTGATACCTTTTGTCAAATATTTTTGTTATTGAATAAACTCATTCATATATTTCAGGAAGATGCCACCCAAGAAAGCTACCCAGTCTAAAGGAAATAGTAGTAGTTTTACAGAGAGTCCAGCTATAAATGAAATTCTAGACTTGTTGCGTCAGCAGCAACAACAACAGTTGTAGTTAATCCAACAGGTTCAGCAACAGCAACTACTGTTGCAACAGCAACAGCAAGGAGTGAACCGAAGTGTTAGTTTTAAATCTTTTCAGAATGTTAACCCTCCTGAATTTAAAGGTGAACCTAATCCAGTAGCTGCTGGAGCATGGTTAAAAGAGATGGAGAAAGCTTTCAATCTTGTTCAAGTAAGTGAGAATCTTAAGACTGATTATGCAAGCTATTTCTTAAAAAATGAAGTGAATTATTGGTGGGAGTCAACCAGGGCGTTAGAAGGAGAAGGCCCTGTCCCATGGGCTAGGTTTACTGAGTTATTTTTGGAAAAGTATTTTCCTGATTGTGTGAGGAATCAAATGGAGATTGAGTTTCTAGAACTGAAGCAAGGTGACAGAAGTGTAGCTGAGTATGAGGCTAAGTTCATAGAGTTGGCCAGATTTATACCAGATTATGTGTACTCTGAAGCTCAGAAGGCAAGGAGGTTTTAACAAGGATTGAAGCATGAAATTCGTAGTGAAGTGGTGGCCTTGCAACTCAAGACATATCCTTCCGTAGTTCAGGCCGCCTAAGTAATTGAATTTGATCAGAAGTTAGCTGCTAGAGAAAAAGAAGATAAGAAGTGAAAGATTGATGATATGGAAGAAGCATTAGGACAAGAAGGATCCAGTCAGAAGTCTCATAAAAAGGTTGGAAGGAGTAAGAATAAAGAATTTAGAGAGAAAAGTATTTCTTTAAATAGAATTAGTAACACCTCAGCCAGCTCTAATCAGGCCAATTCGGTTAAATTGCTTATATCGGAGTGCAAGCAATACGGTAAGAGGCATGTGGAAGGTGTAAGGCAAATACTGAATGTTTTAGGTGTAATCAGAAGGGACATTATACGTCAGAATGTAAGGTGGAAAATCCAGGAGTCGTCTTTTATAACTGTGGCAAGGTAGGGCATGTTGCCAAGAATTGTAGAAGTACTTCCCGAGATAGCCTTGGAGGTAGTGCATCAAAAGGTTTGACGTCCAGTACAGCCAAGGCTAAGACTTGTAATGTGATTAAAAGTTCAGCTGCTCAAGACTCTGATAAGGAACCAGGGCAATAATTGATTACCGGAAGAAGCAAACAATAATATCTACGGAAGCTAATATTAGGATAAGTATTCAAGGACATAAGCAAGAAGATAAGGCGTAACTAGCGCATATAAGGGATATTAAGAAGGAAACACCTAAATTGGAAGAAATTCAGATAATAAGTGAAGTCCCAAAGGTTTTATCAAATGACTTACCAGAATAATCTTGGAGTATAAGATAGTCGGATCGGTGTTAAAAGCCAGTATCGTAAGACCCAGTAGGAATCAAGTAATTAGTAAAGGAAACTTCAGCATTGTGGGATGAAAGAATAATGTGACAAGGTGCATTTCGTGTTGTGCACTGATGTGATTTATAAGAAAGAAGAATGGATGTATGAAGTTACGTGATGATTATCAGAAGTTGGAAAAGTTGACGAATAGGAATACGTAACCCTGCATAGAATTGATTATTTATGAAAGGAACATGTTGGTTCTTGGAGGAAGACCTAAGACCAGACTACTGTCAGCTAAAGGTAAGCCTGAGGACGTACCAAAGATTGCGATTAGAATGAGTTATGAGCGCTGTAAGTTTTGGTGATAATAGGCGGAGTAACGAGTGTATCAGTTGTCTATAAGGAATTAAGGAATATGGTGTATCAGGAGTACTTGCATGGTATAATCGTATTTATTGATAACATCCTCGCCCATCTAAGGGCTAAGGAAGGCCAAGTTGAAAACCTAAAGAAATGCCGCGAAGGGTTGAACAATAGCAATTGTATATTAAACCTTAAAAGTATGAAGTTCTGGACAGGAGCCCGGTTGTTTGAGTAACTACCAACCAAGCAAGGTCCAATTAGGGACCGATGTCTTGAATAGAAGAGAAGAAATGAATATGATTAAGATTACTAAGGAATTAATAGAAGAATTCGAAAGAGTAAAAGTTGGAGTTCGAATACCTAAAGGTGATAAGAAGTGAATATATGAGATTACTTTCTAACCTTGACGAATGAGAATAAGTAAGAGGTGTTCGAATGTTTGGAACTAAGTTGAAAATGAGTACTGCCTATCATCCTTAGATGAAGGGTCAAAGTGAGAAGGTGATTCGGGCAATATAAGATATGTGGAGAGTATATATGATGGGACTAAAAAGGGAACTGCGGTAATCACCTACCATAGATTGAGTTTTCTATGATAATAATTATCATATTAGTAAGAGAATGCTACGTTGTGAAGTGTTGTATGGACATAAGCTTGGGTCCTCACTCTATTGAGATAAAGTGGGAATAGAGATAGTGTTAAGTCCTGAATTAATTCAGTACATCCAGAGTGTGGTGGTGTTGACTCAGAAAAGAATTGAAACAGCTCGGGATAGATAAAGAGAGAAAGCGGATTTGCATCGAAAGAATATGAATATATAGAATGAGGATTGTGGTATAGGCAAAAGTTTTACCTTAGAAGAGATTGGTTAAGTTTGAATAGAAGGGACAAGTAGAGTCCTAATTGTATTGAACCATTCGAGGTATAAAGAAATATAGGTAAAGTTGTCTATAAGTTGGTATCACCGCCGCAGTCGCGGTATATATATAAATAATATGTTATACGTGTCAATGTTAAGGCAATATGTACCTGATTTGAACCAAGTCGTTGATTGAGAGTCAAGGGGCTCTCATCCGAATTTGTTTTGCGTGGAATGATCGATTCGAATTCTAGTTCGTTAAAAAGCGAATCATTAGGAATAAGTTTATGTCTATATTGAGTATGGTTTGAATAGAAATTATTGAATAGAAGTGCCTAGTTAAAAGTTAGAGTCAGAATTGCTTGACAAAAATCCTCACTTATTTAGTTAAGTCAGATTCTGAGGACATAATCTTTTTAAGGGGGGAAGGATATAACGACCCGTATATTTTTATTATTATTTAAATGTGTAATTATGGAATAAATAATTAAATAAAATATTTGTATGGGTTTAGTCAGTGGGTTATTACTCTGTCACTATGTGTATGTGATTACTAGTGTATGGAATTGAATTGCGTGGTTAATTAATGAATTGTATGATTTTGTATCGTTGTTAAAAATGGTGTTATTGCAGTTTTATTTTCATAAATACTTGGATTGTCTCTAAAATTGTTTTTATGACTTTATAATTTTAATAATTATTTTAAGGACTTTGCAAAATTGAGAAATCAATATTTCATTAATTATTTATTTTTAAATGATTTTTCTGAGTGTGTTTAATGGTAAAATCCATATTTAATTATGGAAATCTTAAAAAAGTATGAAACTTATATTTTATTAAGTTCGTATTATTCTGAGAATTTTAAAATTATTTTGGGAATTTTCGGAGTTAGTTTCACCCGCGCGTCGATTCGTTTAATTGAGAAAAGCGGGTATAAATTGTATTTCAAAAATTGTATTAAAATTACGAAAAATACGTTTTTATTTACTTCGGGATATTTGTAATGGTTTAAGACTATTTTGATAATTTTCTGAATTTATTTTATGAGCGGCTTAGCTCGATAAATTGCGAAATAGCGAATCAGAAAGAGGGCTGTAGTGCATTTTATTAATACGTGTCTATGTTTATATACACGTGTTGAGTTTCTAGCAAGTGAATTGATACATGGAACATGCTAAGCTGTTGTTAATAATAATAATGGAAAAAAATAATAAACACAGGATATACACACACGAGCAGCACCTACAGGGGGAGGAAGTTTTTCGGAATCGGACCTCTCTCTCCCTGTTCTACACTCTCGATTGTTTCACGATTCGCCACCGTTTCTTCTTCATTCCGGTAAGTCTGAATCGTCGTTCCCTTTCCGGAGATTCACCGCCTGTCACCCTTGTTGTTTCCGCTGCTTGTTCTTGGGTTTTCTTGTGCAAATATATACGCACACTATATGTGTGTGTATGTATGTATATTTTCTTTGATGCTTCTGAACTCTGCAGTATTTGTGCTTATTGCCGCCTGTTGTCCATGATTTTTGGCCGTGTTAGTTTCTTCTCCAGCCCACACGCGCGCGTGTGTGGGTTGGTTTGCTGTTCCCAGTAATTTAAAATTGATGTGGTGATTTTGTTTATTAATTAATTCGATGATTACCTTTATGATTTCTCGAATTTTTATTCTTCAATTTGAAAATATTACGACGAAATTAATCGGTAGGATTCGCGTTGAAAACCCGAAATAATCGGTTACCCGCGGATTTTACCGCCGTCCGCGATGAATTTTGACGAGCGGACGGTGGACTGTGATGACGCGGTTCTGAGTCCTAATATTTTAAAATAAATAAATATAAAATACGAATAAAAATATAAAATGTAAATAATTATATTTAATTGGTGTTGTAGAATATGTGAATTGGCGTTGTCGACTGAAATCGGTGATTGGGAATTGGATTGTAGTTGGTTTGGATTTGGTTGTGATTGATATAACGTCGAGTTATTCGACGGGTGAGTCCGATAAATAAAGGAGGTGCTTCCCAATTTCCGAGTAATCGAATTACGGAAAAACGGGAGCGTATCCAGTAATTATCGGGCCATCGAACGAGTATATATAAACATATATATATATATGTTGTATACGAAATTTGATTGTATGTGGTGGCGAACTGTTTTGCCAAAAAGTAATAACCCTAATTTTTGTAAAATGATGAGTATATGTATTTTTCTGAAAACGAACATCGAACCTAATTTTCGTGAATGTGAACCCTAATTTTTGTGTGTGTTATTATAATATGTGTAATTACGAGTCGGGAATTGATATCGAATGGGTAGGTTGTTAGCGAGGATATGTCAAGCATACCTAGACGTCTAACGTAGAATATTTCGGCTCTGTAGGATCTAGTTGAAGGACTCCAGAAGTGAAGTCGAACTAAAGATAACCTAGTGGACAGTCGACCAACTCAGTAGGGTTTTAACCAAAGAACATGAGTATTGAAGTCAAATCCAAGGTGATTTAGTGGTTGGACGATAAAGCCTGAGCGTCCGAGTCGGATCAGAGTCGATCAGTGATAGTTGTAAAGCTCTGCAAGGCAAGTACCCCTGACCATTCTTTTATGGTTCAGTATGTATGAATAGCTAAATGTTTTATTCTCATAATGGAACATAAACGTTTTAAGTTACGTATCCCCTGTACTTGAAAATGTTGTTTAAAATTATGTTTTGGGAAAAGTAACTTCTGAAAATACCTATCTTTAAATGTGATTAAAATAAAAGAAAGTTTTTTTAAATAGTGTGCTCTAACAGAATGGTTTTAAAAAGAGATAGATGACAGTGATTTTGGAAACTGGATAAAGGGACTGTTTTAATCCACCTATGTCGTGGAAGGTTTTGATCCACCTATGTCGTGGAATTTTGGAAAGAGGCAAAAAGGGAATTCAGTTGATCTATTGGAGTTGCGTAAGAGGCCCGTTATTCGGTAACAGCCCAGCATGTGGTTGCGTAAGTGGCTAATTGGGTTGGGCATTCTGTTTAACCGATTAGTCCAGCGTGGGGGAAGACCTAGCTAGTCTTTTCCCAAGTTCCGGAACATATTCTTATTCTGGATGGCCGCTAGTCGCTGTCCGGTGAGGGTAGACTGATCAGCTATCTTCACCCGTTAAACGTCCAATAGATTTGATTGATTCAGTTTTGAAATTGTTTAACAAATCAACGTGTTTGAGACAGATGATTTTGTGGTTCTAGTAACAGAACAAATGATTTTGGGTCCCCGTAACGGGACAAATGGTTTTATGGTTCCTGTAATGGAATGGAAGGTTTTAAAATGAAAATAGCATGCTAAAAGAATTAAACTCTAGTATTTATACACAGCACACGACTGATATGGTTGTTTCTCGGAGCATGCTAGTTTTAACATCCAGTTATGAATGTTTACTTGTTTTTTTAATGAGCTATAAATTATGTTCCTATCACTGCTTTATCATAAACTATTTTACTTGTTATTCATATAGTGGTACTGCTGAGCAATTGATTGCTCACCCTTGCAGAATATTATATATATATATATATTGCAGATGCCTAGGAGATTCTTCCGTGATAGTCAGGGCAGAGTTCCAGTTCCTTTTGCGTCAGGCTCCTCTGAGGTAGTTGTGTGTACCAGAGATGGTCTGTTGAGTTGTTGTATTAAGATAGTATTGTTCAGAGTATTGTTATAAGTTGGTTTTGTATTAAGTGTAGCCTAAATCATACTTAAACCTGTAAAAGGTCTTGGTAAAGGGGGTCGTAATTGTGTATTATTAATGTTTTGAAATATATTATGTTTAGTATTATGATTGTTAGTGACGTTAACTCCTGACCCCAGGGTTGAGGCCGTCATAATAGGTGTACCTAAGTCCTTTCTCGTCAGTATTTCCACCATACCACTCCTGCATGCTTAAGATTGTAGAACTAACGATAGGGGCGCTCGGTAACTGAAGCTTCTCGTGTGCGGGCCAATGAACACCCACCGCAACACAAATCTTGGTCACAATCGAGGCATAAGGGATAGACCCCGTAGTGCCTCCACGCAAAAACTGTAAAATACCCTGATGAATAATAGAACCGAGATCCACATAATCTCCCTGCAAAATCCCCCATAACAACTTCGTACGATCCACAGTCACATCATGCACATAAAAAAGAAGGCATGATATTTGCACAAATAAAAGCATTACAAGCATGAGCAAACATGTTCATGCATGAAGCAGAGAAATTGAGATACTCGTTCAATCCCCTCCTGAACTTCCATTGTGTTTTCGGGATACACAGCGTAGCCACAATCAAATCCAAATCAAAGTCCTCCCCCGTCTTGTTAACCCACTCCTCCTGAGTTGGCTTCCTCACAGGTTGGTTGATAAGCCTGCGAATAGCCTCCGGGTTGTAGTTCACTGCCAACCCATGCACCACCGAATACCCATTCTTATCAGCTTTTGCATTCGCATAGAACTCGCGAATGATACTCATAGGCACAGCCTCGGGTGCCTCACAAAACGAAACCCATCCCATCTCCAATATCATCTTGAGAAGCTTACCATCCTTACCCGAAGGTAGAAAACTCCTCTCTTTTGCTATATGCTTAAACAACAACCTTGTATACTCCTCTTCAGCCGCCGAAGTAACAAAACATGGCCTCGTACCCCCAACACTCGAAGTATCGGTAGAGGCGGGGTTAGTGCTGCTGCTTCCTTGAGTGCGGGCTCTCTTTGGTGCCATTAGAATAGATTAAGTGAGATAAGAGAGGTGTGTAGAGAGATTTAGGGTTTGAGAGAATAAAAATAAGGTGGAGAGGGATGTATATAGGTGTATGTATATGTAGAGAATTAGAATTAGGGTTATACTAGAAGTGGGATATGATTTTGGGTTTAATGGGGTGTTTTTAGGACTAAAAATTGGGTACAAAGAGATTGTATAACTGCTATGGGTAACTTTTTTTTTTCTGATTTTCTGATTTTTTTCTCTCTGGGGCTCAGCGCGGGCGCGCTCACTTTCTGTTGTTTCAGCGCGGCCGCCCCGGTTCCCAGCGCGGGCACGCCGTGCTCCTGGAAAAATTGCCCTGTATGTTTTTTTTATCCTATTAATATACAATAAGCTTGGGTTGCCTTCCAAGAAGCGCTTGGTTTACGTCGTTAGCTTGACGTAGAATGCCGAGATCAAGTGGACAATAAAACGGTACTAACCACATCACGGTTTGCCATATATCCATAGTAATGCTTCAAACACTGCCCATTTACCTTGAATGCCTGGCCAGGATCATTCTCAAAAATCTCCACCGCTCCATGTGGAAACACAGTTTTGACAACAAACGAACCTGACCATCTCGACTTCAGTTTTCCAGGAAAATGACGGAGACGAGAATTGAACAAAAGAACTTGTTGTCCCGACACAAATGATTTGAGCACTAGACCCCTATCGTGCCACCTCTTGAATTTCTCCTTATACAGTTTGTTGTTCTCATACGCTTGAAGTCGGAACTCGTCGAGTTCATTCAATTGAAGCATCCTTTTCTTACCAGTTGTAGTCAGATCAAGGTTCAGTTTCTTCAAAGCCCAATATGCCTTGTGCCCTAGCTATACAAGCAAATGACATCCTTTACCATAAACCAATTGAAATGGTGATATGCCTAGAGGAGTTTTGAATCCCGTTCGAAATGCCCGAATAGCTTCATCCAGCTTCAAAGACCAACCCTTTCTCGATGGACATACAACTTTTTACATAATTCGCTTGATCTCTCTATTAGGCACCTCAGCTTGACCATTAGTCTGAGGATGGTAGGATGTAGCAATGTGATGATTCACATTATATCTCTGCATCATAGCAGTGAACTTGCGATTGCAGAAATGCGATCCCTCGTCACTGATTATGACTCTTGGAGTTCTGAATCTTGTGAATATCTGCTTGTGAAGAAAGTTAAGCACTATCTTCACATCATTCGTTGGCAAAGCCTTGACTTCGACCCATTTTGACACATAATCGACCGCTAACATGATATACCGATTATTGCAAGATGAGACAGATCACCCCATAAAGTCAATTCCCTAAACATCGAAGACTTCAACCTCGAGAAGCACAATAAGAGGCATCTCATCCTTCTTTGACATATTACCAACACGCTGACAACGATCACACTTCAAAATGAACTGATGCGCATCCTTAAACAATGTAGGCCAGAAGAATCCTGCTTGAAGGATACGAGCTGCTGTCTTTTCTCCACCATAGTGGCCTCCATAAACAGTTGAATGGCAGTCTCACAAGGTACCCACCGTCTCGCTGTACGGAATACATCTCCTGATGATTTGGTCAGCTCCTTGCGAAGTAAAAATGGCTCATCCCATATGTACCACTTCACCTCATGAAGAAACTTCTTCCTTTGAGCATAAGTTAAGTCCGGGGGCATAATGTTGCTCATAAGATAGTTCATAATATATGTGAACCACGATTCTTCTTCTTGCACCCCAAACAACTGCTCGTCGGGAAAAGACTCATTTATCACTGTCTTATCCTGTGAAATTGTACCTGGATCTTCTAAACGAGAGAGATGATCAGCAACTTGATTCTCGGTACCTTTCATATCCTTAATCTCCTACTCAAACTCCTGAAGTAAAAGAACTCATCGAATCAATCTAGGCTTCGAGTCCTTTTTCGAGATGAGATAGCGAATCGCAGCGTGATCAGTGAAAACTGTCACCTTCGTCCCAAACAAATAAGATCGAAACTTCTCAAAATCATAGACAATGGTTAAGAGTTCCTTCTCTGTAGTAGTGTAGTTCAGTTGAGCACCATTGAGGGTCTTACTAGCATAATAGACCACATGAAATACATTGTTCTTCCTTTGTCCAAGAACTGCTCCAACTGTATATTCACTCGCATCACACATCATTTCAAAAGGCTCATTCCAATCAGGTGCAGTTATGATAGGTGCCGTGATCAAGGTCTTTTTAAGCTCTCAAAAGCAGCTAGACACTCACCATCAAACTTGAAATGGACATCTTTCTCTAATAGATTGCACAATGGTTTAGAGATTTTAGAGAAATCCTTGATGAACTGCCGATAGAAACTCGCATGACCAAGAAAACTATGGATTCCCTTAACAGAAATTGGTGGAAGAAGGTTTTTAATGACCCCCGCATTGGCTTTGTCCACCTCAAGACCTTTACTAGAGACCTTGTGCCCAAGAATGATGCCCTGTTGCACCATAAAATGACATTTCTCCCAGTTGAGAATCAGATTGGTATCAATACACCTTTTCAGAACTGCGCCAAGATTTAGCTAGCAATCGTCGAAAGAATCCTCGAACACAGAAAAATCATCCATGAACACCTCCACATTTTGACCAATCATGCCAGAGATGATGGCCATCATGCATCTCTGAAATGTGGTAGGTGCACCATATAACCCAAAAGAAACTCTTCTGAAGGAAAAAGTACCAAATGGACAAGTGAAGGTAGTCTTTTCCTGATCTTCTAGAGTGATACAAATCTGATTATAGCCCGAATAGCCATCCAGAAGACAGTAATACTCATGTCCAGCCAACCTGTCAAGCATCTGATCAATAAAAGGAAGAGGGAAGTGATCTTTCCTCGTGGCCTTGTTCAGCTTCCTGTAATCCATGCAAATTCTCCACCCCGTGACTGTTCGAGTAGGAATGAACTTATTCTTTTCATTAGAAACCACGGTGATGCCTCCTTTCTTCGGCACACACTGAACTGGACTTACCCAAGAACTGTGAGAAATATGATAAATGATGCCTGCGTCTAGCCACTTAAGAATTTCCTTCTTCAAAACCTCCTTCATGATCGGATTTAGCCTTCTATGTTTCTCAACAGTCGGCTTGCTTCCTTCCTCTAGCAGAATTTTATTCATGCAATAAGAAGGGTTGATTCCCTTAATATCTGCTATAGTCCATCCAATTTCTGACTTGAACTCTCTCAGAATTCTCAAGAGCTTTTCTTCATCACTACTTGAAAGGTCAGATGCAATAATAACAGGCAAAATAGATGCATCACCTAAAAATGCATACCTCAAGTGTTCAGGCAAAGGTTTAAGCTCAAGTGTTGGAGCTTCCTCAATAGATGGCTTGAGACGCTTCTCAGCATTTTTGAGTTCTGACAATCCAAGAGATTCAAAAGGCATATCCAACCTTCGCTTCCAAGGAGAAGCATTCAAATACTGCAATTGCTCATCACCTTCATCATCTTCACTATCTGAATTCCCCATCAAGGCTTTCGTTAGGGCATCAGACCTTAGCATTTGATCAAGTTCTGACCTAACCACCGATTCGACCAATTTCACTTTTAAGCACTCCTCTATATCAGTAGGGAATTTTATGGCATTGAAAACATTAAAGGTCACATCTTGATCCAGTACTCGCATAGTGAGCTCACCCTTCTGCACATCAATCAAGATTCGTCCAGTAGCCAAGAATGGTCTTCCCAAGAGTATGGGAATCTTTTTATCTTCCTCGAAATCAAGAATTACAAAGTCAACAAGGAAAAATGAGTTTGTCCACCTTGACCAAGACATCCTCCACAATGCCTCATGGATATATAATAGAACGATCGAGCAACTGCAACGATATATATGTAGGATTTGGATCAGGTAAACCCAACTTCTTGAAGGTAGACAAAGGCATCAGATTGATGCTAGCAACCAAATCACATAAACACTTGTCGAATGACAGGTTTCCGATGGTACAAGGAATAGTGAAGCTTCCAGGATCTTTAAGCTTCGGAGGCAACTTCTGTTGCAGCACAACACTGCATTCCTCCATGAGAGCAACAGTCTATAAGTCATCGAGCTTCACTTTTCTAGAGAGAATACCTTTCATGAACTTCACATAGCTAGGCATCTGTTCAAGAGCTTCAATGAAAGGTATGTTGATATGAAGTTTCTTGAACACTTCCAGAAACTTAGCAAATTGCTTATCCAACTTTTGCTTCTGCAGCCTCTTAGGAAAATGAGGTGGAAGATAAACCTGTTTGTCCCCTGTATTACCCTCAGGAGGAGTGTGTTCCCTAGTTTTTTTCCTTGATTCCACTTCTTCTTCCTTCTGCGCATCTTCTTCAGCCAAAGCTTCAGATTCTGGAACTTGAGATTTTTTAGGGCTTGCAATCTTCCCAGACCTCAATGTAATTGCCTTAACATGCTCTTTTACTTCCCTCTTGCCTGGAACTTCTGTGTCACTAGGGAGTGTACCAGGTTGTCGATTCAACAAAGAATTGACAATCTGCCCAATTTGATTCTCCAGAGTCTTGATAGAAACTGTTTGGCTCTTGCACATGAGCCTCAACTCCTCCAATTCAGATTTTTCATTAGATTGACTTGAACTTCCATGCGGTAGTTATTGATGTTGGAGTTGTTGTCTTGGTGCATATTGCGATTATTGAAAACCAGGAGGGTTGAATTGCTTTGCTGCATACTACTGATAAGGTTGTAGCATCGCATTTTGATTGTTGCTCCAGCTGAAGTTAGGATGATTGTGGTTGCTAGGATGATAAGTGGTTAGAACTGGTTGCTGCGACCTCTTAAAGTTTCTTACAAACTGAGCTGATTCGTTAAAGCCTTAAGCTGAGTAGCTATAGCAGTAGTTGTATCCACCTCCACAATTCCTGCTACCTTGCCTTGAGGTAGTCTCTGAGTTGGGTTCTGGTATTCATTAGCAGTCATCAGTTCAATCAACTCATAAGCTTCATTGTAGCTTTTAGCCTATAAGGCTCCACCTGATGCTGCATCGAGCATGGGTCTAGACTGTGCTCCCAAACCATTATAAAAGTAGTTGATGATCATCCAGTTAGGCATTCCATGATGAGGACACTTCCCAAGCATCTCCTTATAGTGCTCCCAAGCTTCACACAAAGACTCTCCTGATTGCTGTGTAAATTGAGTAAGAGCGTTCCTGATTGCAGCTGTCTTTGCCATAGGGACGAATTTAGTAAGAAACTTCTGAGCAAGATCTTCCCAAGTAGTAATAGAGCCTGGTGGTAGAGAATGCAACCAACACTTAGCTTTATCCCTCAGAGAGAATGGGAAAAGCCTCAGCTTAACAGCATCTACAGAAATATTGTTGAATTTGAAAGTGTCGCAGATCTTGATGAAATCTTTAATGTGCATATTGGGATCTTCCATTGGAGAACCCCCAAACTAGACTGAGTTCTGCACCATCTGAATTATGCTAGATTTGATTTCAAAAGTATTAGCCGCGATGGCTGGTCTGACAATGCTAGATTAAATGTCATTGATCTTTGGTTGAGAATAATCCATCAAAGCTATCGTATTCGCTGCTGGATCTCCCATTGCAATATCAAATTCTTTTTCAAGTTTTTCAAATTCTTCAAAAAATTCTTCAACTACTTCTACTTCTTCCAGTATTTCCCTTCGAGATTGAGAACGCGTTCGTATACATGCTCCCTAGAGTACCCGAAACACCAACAAGCAAAATAAATAAGTAAAATATCCGAGTCAGTGAACTTTAATGACCATTGATGTCAAGCACATAAACTAAATTAAACACCGAGTCCCCGGTAGCGGCGTCAAAAACTTGTTAGGGCGAAAACACGCGCTAAAATTATACTCAAGTATACGCGTTCACAAGTAGTATAAGATATAAATTAGATTTGTACCCACAGAGATTCTTTTTAGTTAACTTAAGATTATGCACCTATGCAACAATGGTATGGCTATCGCTCAATGATAAGACAATAATAAGTTGAGATGTTTATAACTAAGATTAAACTAACATGCAATTAACTAAGAATAAAAGTGATTGATTAATTATATGAAACAAACATGTGATTGTAACTTCATTACTACTTCATTCAAAATCATTGTTCTTAACCTTAACATGCAATGGTCATGACAACTAATCAGATAACACGAAAGTAGTAAACGCCAACTTTCGTTGAACGAATACCCTTCTACCAGACATCCACAAAAGAGATAGAAGCTGAATAGACACCAATTATGTTGAGACCCTACATGTCTATAGAATTTGACAACATAAAGGTTTAATGAATAAGTTATCTATCGTGATTACATAGGGCAAGTAAGATGGTTAAAATTACCTAGGAATCGTGCATAACAAATACATGAACCTATGCTTGCATGACAAGTTCTAAATCTCTATATTCATTGTCACTTCAATAGAGATTAACATGTTATCTTATATGTTAGCTACGCACATAAGACGAATAAGCACAATAAATACTAGGATAGCAATCAATCACCACACACCAAGATATTGGAACAAATTAACTATAGAAATCCATAAGTAAATCCGTTAGAACCCCACGATAACGATTAGTTCATAACCGAACTCATCATCACCATGGGTTCCAATAAAAGCATGGTAAATAAACTAAGATAAACTAGGTCTGAAATAACTGAATAATAATAACAAAGTACGTTAACAAGAGTATTAGGTTCAAACAACAAAGAAAACAACCATCCAACGTTACAACTTAAGCAAAGAATAATAAGTAAAAAAAGATCTTCTTCTCCTTCGTTGTATTATGCTAATAGATCTTCTTGCTGCTCTCTCCTTGCTCTTCTATATGAAAAACATCTTTTACAAGTCTTTAAATACCATCCCAACAGATCAGGAGTCCAGCAAATCAATCTTATAATAGAATCAGGATTCTGAAATCCCGACATAGCGCGACCGCTGTTAGGATGAAAACATACGCTAATATTCACGCAAGTATACGCGATCGCAAGTAATATAGAATTGTTTATAGTTCATTCCCACAGAGACTGGTTTAGGTTAATTTCAATCAATGTACTTATGCAACAATGGTATGGTTATTATTCAATGCTAAGACGATAATAATTTGGGTTATTTATAACTAAGATTATTAACTAACATGCAATTAACTAAGAGATTAAAAGTCGATTTACTTATATAACACAAACATGGGATTCTAACTTCATTACTACTTCATTCAATAGCCTTTTTGTTCTTAACCTTAACATGCAATGGTGATGACAACTAATCAGATAACACGAAACTAGTAAACGCCAACTTTTGTTGCACGAATACCCTACTACCAGTCATCCACAAAAGAGATAAAAGCTGAATAGACACCAAATATATTGAGACCCTATATGTCTATAGAATTTGACAACATAAAGGTTTAATGCGCAAGTTATCTATCGTGATTACATAGGACAAGTAAGATGGTTAAAATTACCTACGAATCAGGCATAAGAAATACATGAACCTATGCTAGCATGGCAAGTTCTAAACCTCTAAATTCACTGTCGCTTCATTAGAGATTAACACACTATCTTATAAGTTCGCGACGCTCATAATACCAATAAGCACAACCAATACTAGGATATCATAAAATCACCACACTAAGGTATCAAAACATATTAACTATTGAAATCTATAAGTAAATCCGCGGGAACCCCATGATAACGATTAGCCCATAATCGAACCCATCATCACCGTGGGTTCCGATGAAACCATGGTATAATAAACTAATTCTTTATAAAACAAATAATAAACAAAGTACGTAATCCAGAGTATTAGGTTCACGAAACAAGAAACGAGCATCCAAGATTACAACTTAAAACAAAGAACCGCAAGAATAAACTAAATCTTCTTCGCCTTGGTTGAATTTATGCTATAGGTCTTCTCGTTGTCTTCTCGTTAAGCTCTGTTATGAAAAAAAGTCTTTAAGTTGTCTTTATATAGCAGCCCAATCAGAAGAGAAGTCCAGAAAATCACTCATGTACTTGAAACAGGATTTTAAATTCTTGACTCGGCGCGGCCGCGCGATTCACCAGCGCGGGCGCGCTGTCCTTCCGCATCTTCGGCGCGGGAGCGCGCTAGCTAGGGATGCATAAAAAGCCCGGGCCCGAAAATCTGGCCCGGCCCGATCCGGTCAAAACCCTGTCGAACCCGGCCCGGTCAAAGCCCGGCCCGGTTAAAAGCCCGGGCTTCGGCCCGGCCCAGCTTGATTAAAAGCCCAAAAAAGCCCGGTTATAATCTGATTATTCTAATATATTTTCTTATATAAATATAAATTCACATTTACTATAAATATAAATAATACTTTAAACACATATATATTTACATATTTGTGATTAATAATATTATTTATATACGTCGTTGCATAAATAATGAAAGAAGATATAATAAGTACACTATATATATATGAATATCATTGTTATCATAACAATGATAAAATATATAATTATATAAACATCTTTATTTTTTGTCGAACTTAAATGTTTTCAACGAAGTAATGTTTTCATAAAATATTCCATGTAAACTAATACATTTTTACGATGATCTAGTAGCTAACATATGTATTCTTCAGAATCTATAATAATACTCGATCCGATTTAAATTAGAAAAAAGCCCGGCCCGAAAAAAAGCTTGGTTAGGCCCGCCTCGAGGGCCCAAACGGTCTCTAACATTTTCAGAAAGCCCAGCTCGGCCATGTCAAAGTCAAAGCCCAAAAAGCCCGGCCCGGTCAAATCTCGGGCTTTTTAAGACCCTGTCAAAACTCGGCCCGGTGGGTCTTTTGTGCATCTCTAGCGCTAGCACAGCGCGGGCGCGCTGACATTCTGGAAAAAATTCTTCTGCTTGTTTTTCTGGCTGGTTAGAGATGGCGATCCACGAGCAAACTCCCAGGACACCTTCCTAACACTATTTTAGCACCAAAGCAATGCTAAATTTCCTTGATCCTTTATTTATGCCTGAAATTCAAAAATACTACAAAACACATCAAATACACAAAATACTTGAGTACAAAACAGCAATACAAGCCTTTATAGAGCATTATAAGTGGACATAAATACTACTTAACAAGCGTGCTCGCTTCATGTCAAATGGGGGCGGCCGCACCCAAGACCAGCGCCCCCCCCGACTTTCTGGAAAATCTGAGTTTTTCTGCTTTCTTGACCTTCTCGTTCTGATTTCTTGTGCGTATTCGACCGAGGTTCCATCCTAACACTCTTTTAAGCATAAAACATGCAATATTTATTCCTTCTTTCGAATAAATGCAAAACACTACGAAAACACATCAAAAACACAAACATTTGAAGTACAAAACACCAATTCGAGGCTTTACGATGCGTTTTAAGTGGATATAAATGCCACTTATGACATACCTAACTCACTTACCAACCTAGTAAAGGTGGACTCATCAAGTGGTTTGGTAAAGATGTGTACAAGTTGCTTCTCAATTGGAACAAAATGAATTTCCACTGTACCATTCATGACATGTTCTCGAATGAAGTGGTACTTAATGTCAATGTGTTTGGTCCTTGAATGCTGCACAGGATTTTCAGTAATAGCAATGGCACTTGTGTGGTCACAGAATATTGGGATCTTTTCTACATGTAGACCATAGTCCAATAGTTGATTCTTCATCCATAAAATATGTGCACAACAAGTATTAGCAGCAATATATTCAGCCTCAGTTGTAGAAGTAGAGACTGAATTTTGTTTCTTACTAAACCAGGACACTAGCTTGTTTCCTAGAAATTGACATATTCATGTTGTACTTTTTCTATCAATTTTACAACCTGCATAATCTGCATCTGAATAACCAATTAGATCAAAACTAGAATCTCTAGGATACCAAATGTCAAGTTTTTGTGTTCCTTCGAGAAATCTGAAAATTCTCGTAATAGCTATTAAAAGAGATTTTCTAGGATCATCTTGAAATCTAGCACAAAGACAAGTAGCAAATATTATCTCTGGCCTACTAGCTGTTAAATATAAAAGTGAGCCAACCATGCCTCTATAGCTTGAAATGTCCACAGACTTTTCAGTAGTGTTCAATTCAAGTTTAGTGGCAGTGGTCATGGGAGTTTTTGCAGATGTGCAAGCCATTAAGTCAAACTTCTTTAAGAGATCACAAATATATTTGGTTTGACTAATAAATATTCCATCACTAACTTGTTTAACTTGTAAACCAAGAAAGTAAGTTAGTTCTCACATCATGCTCATCTCATATTTGCTTTGCATCAGTTTGGCAAATATTTTTGCAAAGTTTCTCATCTGTACAACTAAATCTAATATCTACATAAATCTAAAAAAGTATACTAGAGTCATTAACATTCTTAAAGAAAAGAGTTTTGTCAACAGTACCTCTTGTGAAATGATTTTCTAAAAGAAACTTTGACAAAGTGTCATACCAGGCTCTAGGTGCTTGCTTCAAACCATAAAGTTCTTTCAAAAGATAGTAGACATAATCTGGAAAGTTGGGATCTTCAAAAACAGGAGGTTGACTGACATAGACTTCCTCCTCTAAATCTCCATTCAGAAATGTACTTTTAACATCCATTTGATAGACCTTGAAATTGGCTTGGGCTGCATAGGGTAGAGAAATTCTGATGGATTCAAGTCTTGCAACAGGAGCAAAGGTCTCATCAAAATCTATTCCTTCTTGTTAACAATATCCCTTAGCAACCAATCAAGCTTTTTTCCTAACTACTATACCATTTTCATCCATCTTGTTTCTGAATACCCATTTGGTGTCAATAGGATTCTTGCCTTTAGGTTTGGGTACCAGCTTTCATACCTTATTCCTTCCAAATTGGTTTAGCTCTTCCTGCATAGCTAAACCCAATAAGGATCCAACAAAGCTTATTCTACCTTCTTTCGCTCTTCCTGTGACAGGAAGTTGCTGTATAGACATTCTTCTTGAATTGCTTTCCTAGTTTGCACTCTTGAAGTTGCATCACCAATAATTAGTTCGAATGGGTGATCTCTAGTCCATCTTCTTTATTATAGATTAGCTCTAGATAAAGAGGCCTCACAGTTGTCTTGATGAGTGACTGAGTTTTGATTAGAAGAAACTCCCCCTGAGTTTATGGATCTTTGATTGAAGTTGGGATCCTTTCTGTGTATGATCTATATTGACTTTCAACTCTTATTGATGGCTCAACGGATGTTGATCTTTGCCTCTCGAAGGATGATGCAGTTTATCTCTCAACGGATGATGCACCTTGTCTTTCGACGGATGTGGATTTATGTGCTTCATTTTTTGCTGACTTTTCTGCATTATCCTTAGAGATTATTTCTTGATCACTTTCATCATCACTATCATCACAGTTCATCTCAACATTTTCAAATTTGAGGCTTTTATGGAAACCTTCATCTTGAAGTCCTTCAATCTTCTTATCATCAAACACAACATGTGTAGATTCCATAACAATGTTGGTTCTCAGATTGTAGACTCTGTATGCTTTTCCAACTGCATACCCAACAAAAATACCTTCATCTGCTTTGGCATCAAACTTTCCATGGTGCTCAGTTTGATTCCTTAGAATATAGCATTTGCAGCCAAAGACATGAAGAAAGTTTAGTGTTGGCTTCATGTTCTTGAATAATTGATAAGGAGTGTAGCATGCAGTGTTTACAGCTTCTGCCCAAAAGTAAGTTGGTAACTTTGATTCTTCTAGCATTGTCTTTGCAGCTTCAATAAGAGATCTGCTCTTTCTTTCCACTACTCCATTTTATTGTGGAGTCCTTGCTGCTGAAAACTCATGCATGATCCCATTTTCTTCACAAAATAACCTCATTATAGAATTCTTGAACTCAGTTCCATTGTCACTCCTGATTCTTCTAACTTTGAGATCAGGATGATTGTTGACTTGCCTTATATGATTGATAATAATTTCACTAGCTTCATCTTTAGATTTTAGGAAATATGTTCAAGTGAACTTTGAGAAATCATCCACAAACACTAGGAAATATCTTTTCTTTGAGATTGACAACACATTGACTGGTCCAAACAAGTCCATGTGTAATAGTTGTAGTGGTTCTTCAATTGTAGATTCAAGCTTCTTTTTGAATGATGCCTTGATCTGTTCTCCTTTCTTACAGGCATCACACAATCCATCTTTTGAGAACTCTACCTGAGGAATGCCTCTTACAGGATCTTTCCTGATTAATTCATTCATAGTCTTGAAGTTTATATGGGACAGTTTCTTGTGTCATAGCCAACATTCATCTTGACTTGCTTTGCTAAAAACACAAGTAATAGAATTTGCACTTGATGAGTTGAAGTCAGTTATATTCACGTTTCCTTTTCTCATTCCAGTGAGAACCACTTTGTTGTTCTTTTTGTCTGTAACAACACGGGCTTCTGAATTGAATTTTACTGAGTTGCCCTTGTCACAAAGTTGGTTGATTTAATAACCCCAATTTTTGGAATTTTTGAAACACTGATGAATAGTAACTTTTTGCTGATGATGTTGATTAAGGAAAATTATCAGACCACGCTATATAGGAGTATTGTTATGGAAATTCTAAGATCGTATTAGTATTCCATAAAGTAAATGAGTATATGTAAAGATCGTCAGAATCAAAATTCGAACACTTTGATTTTTCCCGAAAATCTACCAGATACCGAAAGAATTGAGTTGAGTATAAGGTAACATGATTAAAAGGATTTAAATTCAAGGATTATAAGAGAGGATCATAAAAGGAATATAAAATATTGAGAAAGGTTTAGGGGAACCCAAGTAATAAAATCCGGGATATGATCCCTCAAACGACGAATGAGAATGAAAGTTACGCGAACCGTAAAACAAATACGCAACCAAGAGATAAGCTTGTACAAGAATTCAAGGTATTATGACATCATCAAATCACAAGACAAATATATGTGGCAAATAGATGACACAAGCAGGATGACATAAGCATGACAAAGGGGTTTTATTTTGTTGGTTGATTTTGGGCCATGTAAAATATACCATGGTAAAAAGCTAAAACATTTGCCAAGACAAAAAGGAGAAGAAACCAAGCAAATATCATAAAACACAAAAATTAGAAGTTGACTTTTGCTTCCAAGAACAAAAGCTCTCGGCCAAAATAATACCAGCAACTTCAAACTACCATATCTCCTTCAATACTCACTCAAATGTTGTGTCCTATAGCTCGTTGGAAAGGTATTAAGATAGGCTACAACTCTTGTTCACAAGTATCGTCCAAATAAGCATGGTAAGACACACATTTTTACAGTTCTTTCAATCGGACTTTTAGAAACTTTAAAACCTAACTTTGTGTTCTTGATTTCTTTGGAAAGATCAAGCTTGTAGGAGGTTAGATTAAGGCTCCCTAAGGCTTCTTAGCAACTTAACACCTACCAAGGAAGGTATAAACTTCAAACCCTGGCCTTTAATTTATTTGTTAGTAAGTTTAATGGTTGGTTTTGTGAAATGAGAAGCATGGATTGTGATTATTAGTAGTTTGATTTGATTTGGAAGTATTTTGGTAACTGAAGCTTGATTATAGTTCATAGGTCTTGATTGTGGTTGTTTGAGTTTAAACACTTGGAGTTTATGGACTGATGTGGTATGGTTTAGGTGAAGTTTTGTTGTATTGATGGTTATGAGTTGTTTGGTGGTTAATTGGAGTAGTTTAAACATTGGTAATCGCGTAAACATAGTCGTCGTAATGTCTGTTTTTATTCAACTGCTTGTTCTTAGAGTTCAGGACAGAAAACTCAACAACCAATCTGTAACATTGCCATATTTAGCTAGAGCGTGTCGTAAGCTTCGTTTTGATATGTGGATCGCTTGGTCCTGATGTACGGTTTAGGAGAAACGACCGTTTAAAGTAACGGCGTTTCGCGAACGAACCTTTACCCCTCGCTTTACTTTGAGACCATGATTAAGGCCCTTAAAAGACTAATTGGATTACTAAACAATTATGTAAGGTGGGTTAGGCAGTTGGTAGAGTATTCGCAAAAGAGTCGCCTTAAAATTTATAACGGTTAATTTATTAAAATTAATGGAGCGCAAGCGATTAACGCAAATCGTTAAGCGTGTAAGCGATCGTAAGCGACCGTTAGGGTATGAGTGAGTTTTGACTAGTTTTTGAAGCGACCGTGGTCTAATTCAAGATTATGTTATTGTTCATAGGTTACCGGACCCACTCTAATCTTAAGTCTATCCCGGAACACTCATGCAAGTTTTCTACCCGTATAACTGTTGTTGTGATGTATATATATATGCATTATCTTGTGATAAGTGCATGATTATTATTAGCAAAGTCTTGTGATATATTGGAGCATGTTGATATGATATATATATATATGCATGCCTGTTTCATAATCTTGATATCGTGTTATCGATTCAATTGTTTATAAACTGCATAATACCTATACTAGAGATAAGCAGTACTTGCGTATACCCTTAGTATGGGGGACCCAGAGTTGAACATTTTCCTAAACTGGGAGGCGATGTTCCCGAGTATATTATATATATATATATATATATATATATATAGTTTTCAAAACTATTAAATGAATAATATTTATTCGATAGTTTTATATTATAAATTAATATTTTCTTGAATATCCATTCGAGGACTTATGACTCCGCTTATTTTATTTAATGAATAATCATTCGAGGACTTATGACTCCACTTATTTATTTAATGAATATTATTTTAAATATTCATTCGAGGACTTATTCCTCCGCTTATTTTATTAAATAATATTCTTTAATTTATTCAAGAATAATGTTTCGATATTTGCCAAGTATTCGGAAAATAATTTATACTATAAAATCATTCTTACTTTAAATATTTTCAGAGATTATTTTCAAACTTTATCAAAACTATTTTTGGAAGGTTAGAGCGGATCCCAAAATTCATTTTCAAATTTAAGATCTTCCTTTCAAAGGGTATTTAAATACCCGCTCAAAAATATGAGGGATCCGGCTCCGTGATGTATTTTTATATTCGCAACAAGGTTGCTGTTTTGATAAAAGAGTTTTTGATTACTTACCCAATACTCGGGAAGTAAAATTCTTGGAATAAGTTAATCCATTAACTGGCATCGCCTGGAAAATATCGGTGAGTTTTTCTTTCCAACTAGATACGACTTCTTAGTGGAGTCGTATCAATAAGTTTCTATTTGTGGAAGGGGGACAAACTTTACGTTTCAGAGTCATGGATTTCATCTGAACTAGGAGTGGCGTAAGTGGTCGAGTGGCACCGGCCCAGCCTTATTATATTGGCCCAAATGGCCCGGAAGTTCCACTAAGACCGTCCATTCCTTAGGATTCCAGTGTTCGGTTGACAAGTAAATCCGACTGTTCTCCTCTACATGTAGAAAATGGTGGGGTTGCACTACTGCGACTGATCATCGTGAGTGGTCTTCCTGGCACGGTAAACTCCCGTAATGAGTTCATCATCCAGTTGGATATTTCTGCAACACTACCCAGAGCACTTCGATAAAAAGGCTACGGTTGGGAGATTGTTGAGTGTTGGCAGGGTTGAGTTTTCACAATGATGTTTTAATCAAATGAAGTATCTCGTAACTTCATTTCATTTTGATGATATTTCAGAAATTGACTCTATACTAGTTTTGTCTTGTAACTTCATCTGTGGGATGAACTATTTATACCTTGAACGGTGGTAGTTCAAGTAGTATTCGAAAAAGATATAAGTATATTGGAGTATCTTGTAACTTCATCTTTTCAACTTATTTCTAGTAAATGATTATCTTATGCATGATAAAGATTTTAAGAAAAACGTTGAGACAAGGTTAGATATATGCGATCACCTTGCAATGATATCTTTATACATTTATAAATTAGAACTCTGTGTATATTATACATGTCAGAGGATTTCAAATATTTTGAGAAGTATATATGTATATATATATTGAATATTTTGCGACTTCGTCGTATTAAGATATCAAACTTGGTTCATTTCTGCTTGACCATGACTTTCATGATACCTATGAAGATGCTCATATATTGTTAATTATTATACATATTATTCCAGTGGGCTTGTTGCTCACCCTTGCTTTCTTCTTTTATCACACAACAACAAATAGACAAGATGAACAGGACCAAGCTCCCAATTCGCGAGCGGATAAGAAACGTTCTGCAGTTTCCTGTAGGTGTTGATGTCGCTGTAGCAGAGGTCGGAACTACCAATAGGCTAGGCTTTTAACTGTTGATGTACCAGACTTATGTATATTATGAATTGTAATAATGGCAAAGAATATGTAAATTATTCAGAAACCCTTTGAGGTGTAATGACTTATAATTGTGGAATAAAATGACTTGTGTTATTTTTGGTATTCATCTCTGAGACTATAACTTGTGGTGGGTGTGTGTATATTGTGGGGTCAGAGTACGCAGTAGTTGGTTATTTATTAAGATTAAGTTTTATTAAGGGAAATGGAACTCGTGACAACCGGGATCCCCGACCCCGGATTTGGAGGTGGTACAGAAATGGTATCAGAGCCAAGAGTTATAAACCTCAGAGATGATGCGTCGTTAAAATGATAAGTTCACTAAGATAATAAGAACTCTTGCCAAGTTCATAGTCGAACTACCTAACGTAGTAATGACAATTAAAACCCTTACGGGAACCCTTATAAATATCATGATAGAAGCGTAGTTCGTTATCATATATGGTAGTGGGACAGCGAACCCGAAAGTTCAAGAGCAATAATACAATGATTTTTACTATATATTGGGGATCAAATTATGGATCCAATGGAGCACCCTAACGAGGGACCAGATGATGTTTATATTAAGGATGTAGCAATTAAGGATGTTATCCCAAAAGGGATTGTTACTGAGAAAGGATCCCGTGGAGGATCCTAACAAGAATGAAGAAAGGACCGCTAAGGAATTGATGACCGTGGTTAGGGCGACTACCAGAGGTAGGATTGGTCGGTTATTACCGTAGGTTCGTTCAAGTTTGCAAAGGTAGCAGCCCCTTTAACGCGACTTACTCGTAAGACTGAGAAGTTCGAATGGACAGAGAAATGCGAGAACAACTTTCAAGAACTGAAGCAAATATTGGTGACGGCCCTATGTTGGCGTTGCCGTACGGAAAAGGAGATTTTATGATTTGTAGTGACGCTTCACATAAAGAATTAGGGTGCTTCTTATACAGCACGAAAAGGTAATCGCGTACACGTCAAGACAATTAAGGGAATATAAAATTCGATATCCCAACCCATGAGCTTGGGCTCGTGGCAATAGTTTTGCCCTAAATATTGGAGGCACTACTTATATGGAGAGAAGTGCGAGATTTACATAAACCATAAGAGCTCTAATACACTTTCACGCAGAAAGAGCTCAACATGCACCAGAGGAGGTGGTTAGAGCTAATCAAGGATTATGATTGTAGATTCTTTATCATCCAGGGAAAGCCAATGTGGTGGCTGACGCCCTTAGTAGAAAGGAGAGACTCAAGATGATAATGTCTTCGAGAGAGTTCATAAGAGATTTTGAGAAAATGGAAATAGAAGTAAAGGTAACCAGAGTCGGTACTGAAAAGCTGTTGAGATTGCAATGCAGCCCAAATTACTGGAAAATATCGTATGGTGCCAAGAAAAAGTGATGAATGAAGGAAGAGAGCCAATGACTGGAGAAGAGATCAATATCGAGAAAGATGATAAGGGAATAATGAGGTATTCCCACAGAAATTGGGTTTCAATGTTCAAGAGCTTAAAGATGAGACCTTAGATGAAAGCCATAGTTTGAGGAATAAGATTTAGGGCAAACCCTGAATATGATAGTCAGGGAGGTCTCCATCAAGAAAGAAGGAACCCATAACATAATAAAGTGGAAATCAAGGATTTTAACGTATAAAATAACCCCGATTATGGGAGAAGGATGAAACATTTCATAATGAGAAAACAGAAGTCGGGCAAGATAGGAAGAACCAAGATGGTACTCCTATTAGGCAATCCATGGACCTGCCTAAACAAAACTTATACTTTTATCCCCAGCCACCACCTTGAGGAAACAATGCGGTGGGAATTCTTTCAGGACCTTTAAGTCGCTAAGCTCTCATAGTTCCAAGGAACAAATTGACCCAGTCGAGGCAAGATCCTGGCTAAAGGAAATAGAGGAGTCATTTGAGATTCTAAATGATTGACGAAGTGCAAAAGACTATTTTTGCCACTTACCATCCTAAGAGAGAGGCCACCCGATGGTGGAAGGCTAAGGAAGATAGAGAGATAGTGTAGAAGTTTTAAAACCAGGCCAGAGGCGGACAAGTATGATGAATCATGAATCTAGGTTATGAAAGTCGTCAAGGTTCATCTGAAGGATACGAATTCAGAATGATGGGATGCTTGAAACCAATGGTTATGTTGTGTGTGTTCATGAAATGGTTGTAATAGAAATGAAAATAAAAGACTAAAAGGGGAAGGAGTATAAAGGGATATAAAGGAAATAGAGTTGTGAAGCGATAAGGGAGTTAGGTATGTGAAACCCTAAGAAACCCTAGCAATAAATATATAGAGAAGTGTGTCATCATCAACGCGATGGTGACTGATCATGAGATAAAGTCAAGGTTTGAAGGTGTAAGCGATACGTATAATTAATCTCCTTAAGTTGAGAGTATTCGATGAAACTTTGAGATAGACTGATGGATTAATAAGGAAACACGGATGGACTGAGGAGACATGATAACAAGAAATTAAGAAAATGGGATGAAGGAAGTGACCTTCAAGAATGTGAAGTATATGTAAGACCTGTGACTTGATGCCCAAAAGGGAGACACCAAGTATAGAAGATATCTCGACATTGAGATGACTGTTGAGATCAACAACAAAAGTAAATGAGGATTTAGTAAAAAGAAGTTCACGTTGAACATGATCAATATCTTCCAGAAAATCCATGTCATCATTATCAACTCAGGCAAAAAAAAGAAAAAAAAAGTGTGGATAACCGTTGTTATCTTTTGGAGGCCATATGGATTGACCGCAGTTTGAATAAGGATGCTACTGTGAAATTAGGTATAGACTATCGAGGTGGGAATGATTGAATAAGATACCCTTATTAGGGATATATGACTTGATTTATCCATGGAAGGATGTAAGTACCTTTTTAAAGGTGGAATTAAGGATAGAACCTCGATAAATTGAGATGAACCATGGGGGAATGCATAAAGGTTGGCATTTCACCCTTAATGGGGACATTATGAGTTTGGGTGGTATGGAATGAAGGACTAAGGCAACAACAACCTTTAAAGATCAGTGGAGAAAGTTTTCAGAACTATATAGACAATGGTTCTAGTATTAGTAAATGGTATCTTGATATACCATGTACCTAGGGAGTACAGGATGAAGGATTTAAGGATAACCTTAGAGGTTTTACAAGGAGAAAGGTAATATTTAAATTTCTCAAGAATATAAATTTTGATGAAGGAAATATGACGTAATAATAATAATTCCAAGTGGGGCACATGTTAAACCATGAGAAAGTATAGATTGAACCAATGAAGGTCAAGATTGGTAAAAACAAGAAGGACCCAAGATAAGAGACGTCCTAAGTATGATCGAGAGTCAATCGTGACAATGTTCACATCTAAAGACTAAGGCAATGACTTATGGAAAAATGGTGATATTTTTTTTCTCACCAGGACTTAAGAAAAGCATTCTCACATAAGCAGTGATTTGAAATGAGGAAGAAAATTTAGTTGAAGGTGGTTAAAATGACATTGATTTTAAGGAAATATTACTATCAGGAAAGGCCAAAGAGGTGGCCGACACTTTAAGTATAAGAGGACAATTATAGGCGCTCGTGCCAGAGGAATACAGTGATGATGGTTAAATCCGTGAAGGTTGTATTATGGTGTGAAAGATTGACATTCCTTCTGATGATTGTGCGTTACTCAACCATAATAGTAGTTTGGTACAGATTTAATTCATGTTATCACCGTGAGCGGGCTACCTATCTTAGAAGGTCCTATCTTGAGATAAGCCAGCGCCATGTTACGAAAGGACTAAATGAACCTTTGAGCTTCATGTCTCCTAACAAAGACATGTGGTTAATAATGGTATTAACCTGCTATCGTTGCTTTATTGAAACTAATCTGCAATTTTATTTGCTTCATGTCGTATGTATGTCAAGTTCAGGAGTGTTCTCCATAAATCATGAATGGTGATTATATTGCCTCTCTAGAAGATTTTGATACGGCAGGTATGCACTCCGTATGATTAGCTATTAATATTGCAAGGAAAACGAAGGTCAACGGTGGACCATAGTAATGCAGCAATGATTCTGCGAGTAATGAGCCGATTACAACCATGAGACTTGTATTGGAATGGATATTGAGATTGAGTACAACTAATCGGGTCGTGGTGATGTAAAAGTTATTAATGATAGACCAACTAAGCCGAACATTTACCTATGATATATTTATTCCTTCTTATTGATAAAGAGTAGTATTACTATACGAAGAAGGTTGCGGTGCAAGCATTGAATTCTAGTAACGATGATGTCTAGAATGAAATCCAGATTCGATTTTCGATGTCGAGGGGGTTTCAAAGGTGATTGTGTATAAGCTCGAGCAAGAGCATGGGTTCATAGAATGATGGATGAAATAGTAAATATTCAGGAACGTGAATTGTGATGCGATAATATTTGATGTTGAGATATATATATATATAGATTTATTCTCCTGTGATAAACCTCTATAGTTCAGAGGTAGACTCCAAGCCAGATGTTTTGTGGTAATATTTTTGTATAGTTCTCTTAAATTCTTTCTTCTCTCTTCCTTTCATTTTCGTGTAAACAGAGAAGAACAACCCTTCCAGAAGGGGGGTATTGCCGAATGACTATCTATCCGTGTGACAGAAGCCTAGTAGGATACCACATGTTATTTAATTGCTTGTCAAGTACTGAAGGTTGGCCACCTTCTGTACTAACTATGCAACAGAACAAGTGTTCATGATCATAGTGATCTCTCAATAAATTCCTTTACTTCTATATGATTGAGCAAGCTTCCAAAGACTGAAGCATCTAGAAAAGGAGTACTGTAAGTGCGTTGTCTTCGAAATCAAAATATGTTCCTGGTACTAAGGTCGACGAAATAAATAGAAGGATATAGAACGCTAGAGAGTAACAGTATAGCCAGAATGGTATTATGAACGAAAGATAGTAACACTTACGAACAAGAAAAAAAGGAGTATTGAGAAGAAAAAGCTATAATGCTAGAAGCTATGATGATAGTTTGTGCAATAGACTTGAAAGAATTTGGAATGATCATTTATCGAGGATTGAGTTTTCTTACGACAATAGATCATATGTCAGTATCGAGATGTCGCCTTATGAGATCCTTGAGGGAAGAAAATGTCGATCTCCCTTATGTTAGGATGAAGTTGTAGAGCGCAAGATGCTCGGACCAGCAGTAGTCCAAAAGACCAAGGATATAATAGATCTAATCGGAGGACGGCTGGTAGTAGCCCAAGATGGACATAAGAAGTATGCTGATTTGACAACGAAAGGACAAGGAGTATGAAGTAGGGGACCTAGTGTTGTGAAAGGATCCCCTTGGAAAGCCTTGGAAAGGATTGATGAGGTTCGGAAAGAAAGGAAAGCTAAGTCCACGATTTGTTGGACCCTTGTAGATATTAAGACGTATTGGGAAGTTAGCATATGAGCTAGCCCTACCCCCGAACCTATAGCAAGTTCATAACGTGATCCACATATCAATGTTAAGGAAGTGTAATCTGGATGCCAGACAAATAGGGGCATATGAGCGCATAGACATGCAACCAGACGTAACCTATATGGAGCAACCAGGAAGGGTTATAGATCGAAAAGGAACAAGTGCTTAGGAGAAGGGTTATCAAACTAGTCAGAGTTTGGTGGTAGAACCACAATGTGGGAAAACTTACTTGAGAGTTAGAAAGTGCAATGCTAAGAGAGTATCCCTATTTATTTTCTATCTGATTCCAGGACGGAATCCTTTTAAGGAGGGGAGACTGTAATAACCCCAATTTTTGGAATTTTTGAAACACTGATGAATAGTAACTTTTTGCTGATGATGTTGTTTATGAAAATTATCAGACCACGCTATATAGGAGTACTGTTATGGAAATTCTAAGATCGTATTAGTATTCCATAAAGTAAATGAGTGTATATAAAGATCGTCAGAATCAAAATTCGAACACTTTGATTTTTCCCGAAAATCCACCAGATACCGAAAGAATTGATTATAAGATAACATGATTAAAAGGATTTAAATTCAAGGATTATAAGAGAGGATCATAAAAGGAATATAAAATATTGAGAAAGGTTTAGGGAAACCCAAGTAATAAGATCCCGGATATGATCCCTCAAACGACGAACGAGAACGAAAGTTACGCGAACCGTAAAACAAATACGCAACCAAGAGATAAGATTGTACAAGAATCCAAGGTATTATGACATCATCAAACCACAAGACAAAGACATGTGGCAAATAGATGACACAATCAGGATCACATAAGCATGACAAGGGGTTTTGTTTTGTTGGTTGATTTTGGACCATGTAAAATTTACCATGGTAAAAAGCTAAAACATTTGCCAAGACAAAAAGGAGAAGCAACCAAGAAAATATCATAAAACACAAAAATTAGAAGTTGACTTTTGCTTCCAAGAACAAAGCTCTCGGTCAAAACAATACCAGCAACTTAGACTGCCATATCTCCTTAATACTCACTCAATTGTTGTGTTCTATAGCTTGTTGGAAAGGTATTGAGATGGCCTATAACTCTTGTTTACAATTATCGTCCAAATAAGCATGGTAAGACCCTCATTTTTATAGTTCTTTCAATCGAACTTTTAGAAACTTCAAAACCTAACTTTTTGTTCTTGATTTCTTAGGAAAGATCAAGCTTGTAGGAGGTTAGATTAAGGCTCCCTAAGGCTTCCTAGAAACTTAAACCTACCAAGGAAGGTATAAACTTCAAACCCTTACCTTTACTTTATTTTTTAGTAAGTTTAATGGTTGGTTTTGTGAAATGAGAAGCATGGATTGTGATTATTAGTAGTTTGGTTTGATTTGGAAGTATTTTGGTAATTGAAGCTTGATTATAGTTCATAGATCTTGATTGTGGTTGTTTGAGTTGAAAAACTTTAAGTTTATGGACTGATGTGGTATGGTTTAGGTGAAGTTTTGTTGTATTGATGGTTATGAGTTGGTTGGTGGTTAATTGGAGTAGTTTAAACATTGGTAATCACGTAAACATAGCCGTCATAATGCCTGTTTTTATTCAACTGCTTGTTCTTAGTGTTCAGGACAGAAAACTCAACAACCAATCTGCAACATTGCCATGTTTAGCTAGAGCGTGTCGTAAGCTTCATTTTGATATGTGGATCGCTTGGTTCCGATGTACGGTTTAGGAGAAACGACCATTTTAAGTAACGGCATTTTGTGAACGAACCTTTACCCTCGCTTTACTTTGAGACCATGTTTAAGGCCCTTAAAAGACTAATTGGATTAAGAAACAATTATGTAAGGTGGGTTAGGCAGTTGGTAGAGTATTCACGAAAGAGTCGCCTTAAAATTCATAATGGTTAATTTATTAAAATTGGTGGAGCCGAGGGTACGCAAATGAGTAACGCAAATCGTTGAGTGTGTAAGCAACCGTAAGCGACTGTTAGAGTATGAGTGAGTTTTAACTAGTTTCTTAAGCGACCGTGATCTAATTCCGGATTATATTATTGTTCATAGGTTACCGAACCCACTCTAAGCTTAAGTCTATCCCGGAACACTCAGGCAAGTTTTCTACCCGTATAACTGTTGTTGTGATGTATATATATATGAATTATATTGTGATAAGTGCATGATTATTATTAGAAAAGTCTTGCGATATATTGGAGCATGTTGATATGATATATATATGCATGCCTGTTTCGTAATCTTGATAGCTTGTTATCGATTCAATTGTTTATAAACTGCATAATACCTATGCTAGAGATAAGCAGTACTTGCGTATACCCTTAGTATAGGGGACCCAGAGTTGAACATTTTCCTAAATCGGGAGGCGATGTTCCCGAGTATATATATATATATATATATAGTTTTCAAAACTATTAAACGAATAATGTTTATTCGATAGTTTTATATTATAAATGAATATTATTTTGAATATTCATTCGAGGACTTATGACTCCGCTTATTTTATTTAATAAATATTATTATTAATATTCATTCGAGGACTTATGACTCTGCTTACTTATTTAATGAATATTATTTTGAATATTCATTCGAGGACTTATGACTCCGCTTATTTTATTAAATAATATTCTTTATTTTATTAAAGAATAATGTTTCGATATTTGCCAAGTATTCAGAAAATAATTGATACTATCAAATCATTCTTACTTTAAATATTTCCAGAGATTATTTTCAAACTTTATCAAAACTATTTTTGGAAGGTTAGAGCGGATCCCAAAACTCGTTTTCAAATTTAAGATCTTCCTTTCGAAGGGGATTTCAATACTCGCTTAAAAATCTGAGGGATCCGGCTTCGTGATGTATTTTTATATTCGTAACAAGGTTGTTGTTTTTATAAAAGAATTTTTGATTACTTACCTAATACTCGGGAATTAAAATTCTTGGAATAAGTTAATCCATTAACAGGCATCTCCTGGGAAATATCGGTGAGTTTTCCTTTCCAACTAGATACGACTTCTTGGTGGAGTCGTATCAACAAGTTTCTACTTGGGGAAAGGGGGACAAGCTTTACGTTTCAGAGTCATGGATTTCATCTGAACTAGGAGTGGCGTAAGTGGTCGAGTGGCACCGGCCCAGCCTTATTATATTGGCCCAAATGGCCCGGAAGTTCCGCTAAGACGGTCCATTCCTTAGGATTCCAGTGTTCGGTTGACAAGTAAATCCGACTGTTCTCCTCTACATGTAGAAAATGGTGGGGTTGCACTACTGCGACTGATCATCGTGAGTGGTCTTCCTGGCGCGGCAAACTCCCGAAATGAGTTCATCATCCAGTTGGATATTTCTGCAACACTACCCAGAGCACTTCGATAAAAAGGCTACGGTTGGGCGATTGTTGAGTGTTGGCAGGTTCGAGTTTTCAAAATGATGTTTTCATCAAATGAAGTATCTCGTAACTTTATTTTATTTTGATGATATTTCAGAGATTGACTCTATACAAGTTTTGTCTTGTAACTTCATCTGTGGGATGAACTATTTATACCTTGAACGGTGGTAGTTCAAGTAGTATTTGAAAAAGATATAAGTATATTGGAGTATCTTGTAACTTCATCTTTTTAACTTATATCTAGTAAATGATTATCTTATGCATGACAAAGATTTTTAGAAAAATATTGAGACAAGGTTAGATATATGAGATCACCTTGCAATGATATCTTTATACAGTTATAAATTGGAACTCTGTGTATATTATACATGTTAGAGGATTTCAAATATTTTGAGAAGTATATATGTATATATATACTGAATATTTTGCGACTTCGTCGCATTAAGATATCAAACTTGGTTCATTTCTGCTTGACCAAGACTTTCATGAGTACTATGAAGATGCTCATATATTGTTAATTATTATACATATTATTTCGGTGGGTTGTTGCTCACCCTTGTTTTCTTCTTTCATCATACAACAACAAATAGACAAGATGAACAGGACCAAGCTCCCAATTCGCGAGCGGATAGGAAACATTCTGTAGTTTCCTGTAGGCGTTGATGCCGCTGTAGCAGAGGTCGAAACTACCAATAGGCTAGGCTTTCAACTGTTGATGTACCAGACTTATGTATATTATGAATTGTAATAATGGCAAATAATATGTAAATTTATTCAGAAACCCTTTTGAGGTGTAATGACTTATAATTGTGGAATAAAATGACTTGTTTTATTTTTGGTATTCATCTCTGAGACTTTAACTTGTGGTGGGTGTGTGTATATTGTGGGGTCACGGTACGCAGTAGTTGGTTGTTTATTAAGATTAAGTGTTATTAAGGGAAATGGAACTCGTGACAACCCGGATCCCCGACCCCAGATTTGGGGGTGTTACAGAAATGGTATCAGAGCCAAGAGTTATAAACCTCAGAGATGATGCGTCGTTAAAATGATAAGTTCACTAAGATAATAAGAACTCTTTCCAAGTTCATAGTTGGACTACCTAACGTAGTACTGACAATTAAAACCCTTACGGGAACCCTTATAAATATCATGATAGAAGCGTAGTTCGTTATCATATATGGTAGTGGGACTGCGAACCCGAAAGTTCAAGAGCAATAATACGATGATTTTTACTATATATTGAGGATCAGATTATGGATCCAATGGAGCACCCTAACGAGGGACCAGATGATGTTCATATTAGGGATGTTTGAGTCCATCCACTAGAGCAACTTCTTCAATGATGATATTATCTTTAGAAATCAAGCCATATCCCACAGTATACCCTTTGCTGTTATCTCCAAAAGTGACACTTGGGCCAGCTCTCTCCTTGAATTCAGTGAGCAGGATAGAATCTCCAGTCATGTGCCTTGAGCAACCACTATCCAAATACCAAAGGTTCTTTCTATTTCCCTGATTGCTTGAAGAACTGACTTCTGCTTCATCTGATTTGGCCATTAGAGCTAGATTGTGAAAGAGATATGTCCTAAGTCCAATCATGTATGATGATTTAGGAAAAACTTTTATGTAATCTGTTTTGATTTTATTGATATTAATAAAAGACTTGTTTTGGTTTTATTGTGGGCTTTATCTATTTAAGTGTTTAAATAAGATATACCATAGTTTAGAGTAAAGCTTTTATGGATTATGATGAGATCATAATAATGAGACCTAAAAGATGATAACTCTAAACTTAAATATTTCCTGGTCGTAGGATTACTAACTGGTAATTAGTAATCCGCAAAGATCGGTACATACTATGCTTGCTTCATTATGAAGGATGTCTGTTCTCATAGACATTTGTGTGGTGACACTATAGCTATTATGTAGGTGCTTATTATAGAATAAGTTCACTGAACATGACTCACACAGCTGAACAACTGATGGAGTTCACTTACGTGTCAGCATTGTTCATATAGTGATAGTTGTACAAGTATCCTTAGACTTGAGGTCATCATAGTCATCTTGTGTACACTGAACTATGCTTTGGTTTAGTTCTTAGTCTCCAGGGACAATTATAAGGGTCCTACTGGGTATAGGAATTTGTACACGAAGATAGTGTATGATCAATAAAGGATCTACCCCTTCCAGTGAAGGAAGAGAATGTTCAATGCTGATCCACTTATGCCAGTTCAGGAATCTCTGGCCAGAGTGAATGAAATTAGAAAGGAGTTTCTAATTTACATTAAATAGAACTAAGCATAGTGAATGGGAAAGCAAATGATTAAATAAGATAGGCTTGACACAAGTTTCATGCCTTGTATTTAATCGTGACATTGCAGGGTAGAAGGAATTGATTGTACGGTAACTACTCACTGAATAGGTTCTTGGTATTCTAAGCAGTGAATTCATATTATCCGGATAGTCGCGATATGCTGAGAAGTATCCCTCACGATGTAGAATATATATGATTAATTTATTAATTAATCATATTTAATGAATTAGAGAATTTATATAAATAATGATAAAATAGTTTTATTATTATTTATTTCTACTACCGGCTTAATATTGAACTTACAGGGTCACACCATAAAAGAGAATGATTTAATGGTGGAGGAATTAATTAATAATGGCTGGTAATTATTTATTTCACAGCAGATTTAATAATTGATTAAATGAGATTTAATTAATTCTTAATATTATTAATTAAGAATTTAATTTTGGAAATTAAATCAAGTGAGAGAATTATTTTTCTAAAGTGTTTAGAAAAGGGATTAATGATCAAAAGGTGTTTTAATTATTAGTTAATTGGTTAATAAGAATAATCAATTAAAGGGTTAATAATAATAATATTTTATGGAAAATTTTCAGCTGAAAATTTTGCCTATAAATATACTATTATAAATCCTATTTGCCTCAACCCAAATAATTAACCCTAATTCTAAAGTAGAACAAGAGGGAGGCAACTAATTCTCTCAACCTCTTCCTCCTCCATCACATTGTACTCTTGGTGGATACCGGTGGAGTGCTTCACACTTGAGGAGTAGCTGCTAGGAATTTCCGTTCATCGTTCTTGGATCGCTATTAAAGACCTCCATCTTTCCATTAACGTAAATCTTCTTAAGGTAAACATTCTGAACTACGAATTAAATATTATTTTTCGCATGGATCCTGCGGAGGATTTCGATTTTTTTAAGATTTAAATTTACGTTTTCGTTGCGTTTATGTGCTAAAAACCCTTCAATGGTATCAGAGCTACTTGCGAAAAGTTTTTAATTCATTTATGTGTTTAACTGTTTTCGATATATGAGCATGTACGTGATTCGCCATGATTTGATGTTGATAGAATATGCTTATATATGTATGGTTTTGAATATATGATATTCATGTGAGTTGTATAATCATAAGATGATTATGTAATCTGTATATATACTGATATATACATGATTTATGTTTGTTCTAATTATGAGAATCATATTAGATACGGATTCTGAATTGGCTGCTGCGGATTTGCTGAAATCTGGGTCTGGTGTCCGATTTACGCAAATGAATACCCTATTCCATAGGTAAACGAGTGTCTGAATAAAGCTAAAGCTATCAACCACTCGTCTGTAAGGCGTTTGACGTTGTTTACTGCCCGTAAACAGTGATTCTTGTTTTTCTGTTTTGATTCTGATTTTTCTGATTTTTGTCATATTTTTTTTTATGATTAGATCATGGATAATATGATATGTTAAGATCAGATTATGTGTTTTAACATGCTTTTATGTGTTGTATGAGCATGGTGGATGGTTATGGCCTTTCGACCTTAGTGTAATGGTTTTGGTTTTGGTTTTAAATACGACTTGCATGTCGTCAATCTTTGTAATCATAAATCTCGAATGTAACTCGAGTTATTCTTGTAAGTTCATTAGATTAGTTTTACTTTCAATCTATGTAATGTAATTGAAGACTCAAGAAGGCTATCCAATGGAGGTGATACAAAGAAGAAGACGAGGCATACAAGAAGTCTAAACAAAGAAGAAGACTTATGTAATAAGTAGTTGTATTTATTTCCATCACCATATTAGATTGACCTTGATCTTTATCATGAGCTTGATAAAGATCACATAGAATGGGGCCATAACCAAATACATTTACTTTATTTCACTTTATATTTACTTGTTTATTTAATTTTATATATGAGATATATGCCTATGTTTACCATGCGATGATATATTTAGGTGAACTTAAATCAATATAAGGCGTGCTCTAGAAAATCTAGAATAGGAATCGTTTCTTGCCTTAACAATAATATTATGAATACAATCATGAGATTTTTTTGTTTATGAAACACGTAATTAAATATGAATTTTCAATATTGAGAGAAAGGATGATTCTGTCAAAAGCAGATTTCTATCTGTAAGAAATGGATATTAAGTGACGCCTCTTGACAATACTCCCCCCGATCTGGGAATCATCTGATTACCGATTATTGATTTGAAATATTTAATTTAAAAGGAAGAATCTCTTTATAATATGATTATGATTGTAACTTAATATATTCCCTCTAAAATTAAATAATATCAAGTAGTAATTGGCCAATGACACAACGGGCTTGTGTTGGTCAGAGCCTTCCAACATGGTAGAAAGTGGTTCTTATTTTTAAATCATTGTCGTTTCGTGCTACAGCCGAGGGCTTTGATTTCGAAATAAGAAATACTTGTCTATTACATAGAGATGTGTACATTGAATTAGAATCTAAAGGTCGTTACGTGCTACAGCCGTGGGCCGTTGGAGACTGATTCAATTGTACGAAATGTTGGGTTAGACTTGACTTAGAATATTGAGTTTATCGTGCTACAGCCGTGACTCAATTATTCAAGAGGCTAAAGTTTTATTAGGGAATAACATAAGATGTAATTGACAAGAGTTGTCTGCCTATTGAACATCACATGACGTTTCGTGCTACAGCCGAGATTGTGTGATGGAATGTAGGATTCCTATTCCTACTAGCATTATGAATGCTTAATTTTCACTTAGGGGTTGTATAAATTAGATAAACTATTGGGAGCCACTTATGAATAAAGACCCAATTCATATAGTGTCTTGAAATGAAATTGAATATTTGCTAAGTGTTGTTATGTGTTCATCATTTACAGATTTACTATATTCGTTATGTCTTCTGCACTATCGCTCCGGAGTATACTAGATGCTCACAAGTTGACTGGTCCTAATTTTGCTGACAGGCTTCGAAACTTGAGAATTGTTCTCAGGGTTGAGAAGCTGGAATATGTGCTTGACTCACCTAAGCCTACTGAACCTGCTAGCGATGCACATAATGATGAACATGTTGTGTATCGTAAGTGGATAGATGATGCAAATGTTGCTCAATGCATCATGCTAGCTTCCATGAACATTGAGCTACAGAAGCAACATGAGCATATGGATGCTTACACTATCCTTATGCATCTACAAGAGTTGTATGATGTGACAGGGAGGACAGCTCGATATGAGATATCGAAGGAACTGTTCGGTTGTAGGATGTCTGAGGGATCATCTATGAATGACCATGTACTTAAGATGATCAATTTGATTGATCGTCTTGGACAACTTAGTTTTGCCATAGATGGGGAGCTGAGCCAAGACTTGGTCTTGCAATCACTTCCGAGTTTGTTCTCGCAGTTTGTTGTGAACTTTCACAGGAATAAGCTGGATGTCAGCCTGCCTGAACTCCACAACATGTTGAAGACTGCGGAATCAAATTTTCCCCCTAAGAAGAGTTATGTTCTTCTAATTGGTGAAGGTTCCAATCCTAAGAAAAGGAAGAAGAACCCTTCCAAGAAAAAGAAAGTAGGTGAGAAAAAGCCGGTTCCACCAAAAGCTGAAGACTCCAAGAGCAAAGCTGTTTGCTTTCACTGTGACAAGGTGGGGCACTGGAAGAGGAACTGCAAGGTTTACCTTGCAGAATTGAAGAAGAAGAAGGGTAGTGAGACTACCGCTTCTGATTCAGGTATGTTCATGATCGAAGTTAATATGTCACTAAGTCAAATTTCTACTTGGGTATTAGATACCGCCTGTGGTTCTCATATTTGCAATTCGTTGGGACTAAGGAGAAGTAGGACTCTTGAAGAAGAGGAGGTGATTCTATGGATGGGAAATGGAGCAAGAGTTGCTGCTGAAGCTGTAGGATCATTTCATTTACATATGCCTACGGGCAAGACTATTGTTCTAAATAATTGTTATTTTGTTCCCTCGATTGTGAGGAATATTATTTCTATTCCATGTTAGACTTGGCTGGATTTTCGTTTGTTATTCAGAATAATAAATGTTCAATTCTTAGAGATAACGTTCTTTATGGAAGTGGTATTTTAAACAATGGTCTGTATGTATGTGATGTAGAGCATAATTTACTACAAATTGAACATACTAATAAAAGAAAAAGGGATGATGAAAATCTCACTTTCATGTGGCACTGTGGACTTGGTCATATTAGTGAAAATAGACTGCGGACATTGCATAAGGAAGGGTTACTTGACCCCTTTGATTTTGAATCATATCCTACATGCTAGTCTTGTCTATTGGGTAAAATGACCAAATCTCCATTTAGTGGACATGGAGAGAGGGCTGCAGATTTGCTAGGATTGGTACACACAGATGTATGTGGACCAATGTCTACGCAAGCCATGGGTGGATTTTCATACTTCATTGCTTTCATAGATGATCGATCTAGATTCAGATATGTGTATTTGATGAAACACAAGTCTGAAGCCTTTGAAAAGTTCAAAGAATATAAGTATGAAGTGGAGAAACAAACCAAACATAGTATTATAACTCTTCAATCAGATCGAGGTGGTGAATACTTGAATGGAGAGTTTCTAGCTTATCTCAAAGAAAATGGTATATTTTCCCAGTGGACTACTCCATATACTCCACAGTTGAATGGGGTATGTGAAAGGAGAAATCGAACTTTGTTAGACATGGTTCGGTCCATGATGAGCTATGCGAATCTTTCAGTATTCTTGTGGGGTTATGCATTGGAAACCTCAGCATATTTACTGAATAAGGTGCCTTCCAAATCTGTTCCTCAAACTCCATAGGAGATATGGAAAGAAAGGAAACCGAGTCTTAAACACGTTAAGATTTGGGGATGTCCAGCTTATGTCACGAAAGTTGACCCAGATAAGCTGGAATCTCGATCTGTAAAATGTAATTTTGTGGGATATCCTAAAGAGACTTTAGGGTATTACTTTTACACCGATCATCGGGTGTTTGTCTCCAGACATGCTACCTTCTTGGAAAAGCAGTTTATCCTTGAAGGAAACAGTGGGAGCAACATTGAACTTAATGAAGTTCAAGAAGCACAAACTACTACGGATCAAGTGGAAACACCTGTTTAGACTAAACAACCTTCTGTGGAACAGCCCATTCGTAGGTCAGGGAGAGTGTCTCGCCAACCTGAGAGGTATTATGGCCTTGTCATTGAGAATGACAATAAGTTGTCAATCATTGATGATGACGACCATGTGACCTATAATGAGGCTATGAGTAGTGTTGACTCAGAGAAATGGCATAGTGCCATGAAATCCGAAATGGAATCTATGTATACCAACCAAGTATGGACTCTGGTTGAGGCGCCTGAAGGTGTTAAGCCTATTGGGTGCAAGTGGGTATACAAAAGAAAGATTGGAGCAGATGGGCAGGTGGAGACCTATAAGGCCAGGCTCGTGGCAAAAGGATTCAGACAAAGGCAGGGGATTGACTTTGATGAAACTTTTTTGCCTATAGCCCTGTTAAAATCAATTCGGATTTTGTTTGCGATTGGTGCTTACTACGACTATGAGATCTGGCAAATGGACGTGAAAACGACCTTCCTCAATGGGAAACTTGAAGAGGAAGTGTATATGACACAGCCAGAGGGTTTTCTTTCCAAGGGAAATGAACACCTAGTGTGTAAGCTGCTGCGAACCATATATGGTTTAAAGCAAGCTTCTCGTAGATGGAACATCCGTTTTGATGAGACAATCAAAGAGTTTGGTTTTATCAAAAACATAGATGAACTATGTATCTACAAAAAGGTTAATGGGAGCGCGGTAACATTTCTTGTATTGTATTGAAAGAGGAGACGTCAAGAGAGTTGACACACATAATAATGTAGCAGACCTACTCACAAAGCCACTTTCTCAAAGTCACTTTGATCGTCATAAAGACAAGATGGGTATTAGATACCAGAGTGATTGGCTTTAGTACAAGTGGGAGATTGAAAGAGATGTGTCCTAAGTCCAATCATGTATGATAATTTAGGAATAACTTTTATGTAATCTGTTTTGATTTCATTGATATTAATAAAAGACTTGTTTTGGTTTTTTTGCGGGCTTTATCTATTTAAGTGTTTAAATAAGATATACCATAGTTTAGAGTAAAGCTTTTATGGATTATGATGAGATCATAATAATGAGACCTAAAAGATGATAACTCTAAACTTAAATATTTTCTGGTTGTAGGATTACTAACTGGTAATTAGTAATCCGCAAAGATCGGCACATACTATGCTTACTTCATTATGAAGGATGTCTGTTCTCATAGATATTTGTGTGGTGACACTATAGCTAGTATTTAGGTGCTTATTATAGAATAAGTTCACTGAACATGACTCACACAGCTGAACAACTGATGGAGTTCACTCACGTGTCAGCAGTTATTCACATAGTGATAGTTGTACAAGTATCCTTAGACTTGAGGTCATCATAGTCATCTTGTGTACACTGAACTATGCTTTCGTTTAGTTCTTAGTCTCCAGGGACACTTATAAGGGCCCTACTGGGTATAGAAATTTGTACACGAAGATAGTGTATGATCAATAAAGGATCTACCCCTTCCAGTGAAGGAAGAGAATGTTCAATGCTGATCCACTTATGCTAGTTCAGGAATCTCTGGCCAGAGTTAATGAAATTAGAAAGGAGTTTCTAATTTACATTAAATAGAACTAAGCATAGTGAATGGGAAAGCAAATAATTAAATAAGATAGGCTTGAAACAAGTTCCATGCCTTGTATTTAATCGTGACATTGCAGGGTAGAAGGAATTGATTGTACGGTAACTACTCACTGAATAGGTTCTTGGTATACTAAGCAGTGAATTCATATTATCCGGATAGTCGCGATATGCTGAGAAGTATCCCTCACGATGTAGAATATATATGATTAATTTATTAATTAATCATATTTAATGAATTAGAGAATTTATATAAATAATGATAAAATAGTTTTATTATTATTTATTTCTACTACCGGCTTAATATTGAACTTACAGGGTCACACCATAAAAGAGAATGATTTAATGGTGGAGGAATTAATTAATAATGGCTGGTAATTATTTATTTGTGAAATAAATAATTAATTAGCAGATTTAATAATTGATTAAATGAGATTTAATTAATTCTTAATATTATTAATAAAATATTTAATTTTGGAAATTAAATCAAGTGAGAGAATTATTTTTCTAAAGTGTTTAGAAAAGGGATTAATGATTAAAAGGTGTTTTAATTATTAGTTAATTGGTTAATAAGAATAATCAATTAAAGGGTTAATAATAATAATATTTTATGGAAAATTTTTAGCTGAAAATTATGCCTATAAATATACTATTATAAACCCTATTTGCCTCAACCCAAATAATTAACCCTAATTCTAAAGTAGAACAAGAGGGAGGCAACTAATTCTCTCAACCTCTTCCTCCTCCATCACATTGTACTCTTGGTGGATACCGGTGGAGTGCTTCACACTTGAGGAGCAGCTGTTAGGGATTTTCGTTCATCGTTCTTGGATCGCTATTAAAGACCTCCATCTTTCCATTAACGTAAAGCTTCTTAATGTAAACATACTGAACTACGAATTAAATATTATTTTTCGCATGGATCCTGCGGAGGGTTTCGGTTTTTTTTAAGATTTAAATTTACGTTTTCGTTGCGTTTATGTGCTAAAAACCCTTCAGATTGACATATCTTGTTTCTTCATCTTCGTAAACCCGTCAGCTGCCCAGTCATTTTCTTGAGTCAAGAAAGCCCTTTTCCTTTTGTTTGAGAAAATCAAAGTACTTCTTTTTATAATCCACGGGCTCAAACTTCTTTCATTCAAAATTAGGCTTTCTGCATTCACTTGAAAAATGACCACTCAAGCCACATTTGAAACATTGGAATTTGGATTTATCCACCATGTTTCTATTTGGCTTGGCTCACTACTAGAAAAAGTAGAATAGACATCGCCTCTTTTACATCGGTTGCTTATTTCAACGATGTAAAAAGTATTTTAGACATCGGTTTTGAGCAAGCGATGTCTTTTGTGCTTATAAACATCAGTTTGTTAGAAGAACTGATGTTAAATGTCTGTTATAAAAATTTCAGCAGCGCGCCTTCCCCATTCCCCCTAGCCAAAATTTCATTCCCTCTTAAATTTCCCCCGTTTTGCCTTAGTTTATTTTCGACTCTTCCCCCTCTTTTCAAATTTATCCTCAAATATACATTTAAAAAAACACAAAATCAAAAATCAAAGCTATCAAAACCCTCTCTAACGGAAGAACATCTCTCTCTCTCCATCACTCTTACTTCCCCTCTCCACCCATCTTTCTGAACTCTCAACGTAGAACCCTAAATTCAAAACCTAACTTTCCAAATTGAAACCAAGAACTAACAATTAAGATCCCTAATTTTAATTATATCTTTCAATTACATGAACCCTAACTCTTGTTTTCAATAAATCGTTCGATTTGTGTTAACTAGGTGCAAATTTGTTGAGGAGGTATAATCCTGGTGTTGATTTTAGTGCAGGGAGAGGAATTGTTTATGTTCCTGGCAAAGGTGATCTTTCGGTTTTTGTGAGCTTGAATTTTGTTTTATGTTAATGTTGATAGAATTAAGCATCTGGTTTAGAATTATAGTGCTTTGTGTAAAGATTGATTTGGTAGTAATTAGTCTATATGTATGTCGTATTTTTCCTTAGAAGCTGGTAATTTAGTCTTTATAATTACTGATAGTTTTAAAGATATTTGCAAGTGCAACTGAATTCTTGGTAATTATTTTTTTTGTTTATCTTGAATGTGTATTTCTAAAGTTGTCTTTTCGCTTTTGCAGATCAAAATGAAACTTTTGTACCCTTCAAATCCAGGTAGCTTATCTATATTTCTGATTTGAGAGTGCTATATATTATAACTAGCTTTGTCATGGTGAAGTTTCCGTTAAATTGACATCTGATTCGGTTTTGTTTGTTTTCCTTTTTGCAGCAAAGGAGGTCTAACCTTTATGCTGGCTGATTTAATTTTGTTCATTTACTACATATGAGATTTAAGGTAGCATGGAGTCTTTATGATGTTTGAGCTAATGTTTGATTTTACGGAACCAGGGCTTTCCACCGGAGGCATAGCTGGCATTGTTGTAGTAGTAGCAGTTGGATTGCTATTACTTGTAGGTTATTTCGGATTTTACAAGAAGAAAAAAACTGAAAAAATCAGACTTTCAACAGCAAGTGAAGATCCTTCTACACATGGTATTCTCAAGTTTTTTGTTCTCTTTTTTCCACTTGTGTTTGTCTATTAACATTAAATTACGGGTTACCAAATGGATGTGAATTCACCTAATATATAATATTATCTTAAAGAATTTAGACAATGAAGATTGTTAATGAACTGATTACCAGAAATAAAGAAGTTCTTAGGCACACGTGGGCTCCATCCCCGTTATGTATCACCGGGTTCCCTTGACCACCATGGTATATTTATCTATGAAAGAAACAATAGATCACTCTAGTGTCTTCCTTGAAAATGGAACACTTTGAGGAAGTAGGGTCACATCAATCTCAATGTCTCTGCTCTCTAGTAACAAATAGGATGCAGTACACGATTGGGTATTTTCACTACATGGACGAGAGGTCTTGGAGACACTAGATGTGGCTTTGGTTGTGGAATGTATTCTTTTGCATCTGTTAGGGATTACTAGTGGAGCAGTGCTGTGTTTATAAGATTTCTGAGGATCTTATGTTCTTTATTCTTCAAGTAGATTCCAAATTTAGTGATAACTTAGTACAGTTCCATTGGATTAACATATGGTTAACTTTTAATTTTTGTTGCTAATTTGTGATTAAGTTTTCTATATATAAATTTGATGGTTTTCCGCATCTTAGACTTATATTTATCGCAAATCAAGTGTTTTACCAACTCTCTTGACTAATCTTTTCATTTTACTCAATTCCTCTGTGTGTGTATTTGTTTAAGAGTATTATTGAACTTCTTGCTGATTTCTTTTCATATCCAGTTATTTTCCTATGATGCAGATTTTTCATTGTATTTACATCCTTGTAAGTGCAATTGTCTAGTACTATACAAATAGCTGTAGTCTAATTTACCTTCTTCTGACTGTAGCTCCAGGTGGAACTTTGCTTAAAGGTGAAGAGAACTCAGTTGGGGCTTCTACACGCCTGACAGGAATAAGTGTAGATAAGTCGGTGGAGTTCTCATTGGAAGAGCTAGCAAAGCTACAAATGACTTCAACATTAGTTATAAGATTGGTCAAGCTGGCTTTGGTGCTGTTTACTACGCTGAACTCAGAGGCGAGGTTTGTGAACTTCGGCAGTGATTTATGTATGATAAAAATTAATGATGTACTACTTATTTAGACTTTTATTATTCATTATTTGTCATAATCAAGTTCTAATAATAATAATTCTATATATATATCTTCCGACATGATCTGCTCCATATGTCTTCCCAAATGATCTGCCACATATGTCTACTCTACCTAAATAATAAGTGCAATTCGTAGCTTATGAATTTTTTTTAAACTGGCAGCTAATATATTTTTTTAGGTCTTCTCTTGACATTTAGTAATGTGATATATAAGTTTGCCCTGCTTGTTCCTTGTAAGTAGATTTAAAATATATAGGGTCATGTTTAAGGGGTGCTGATCATTATATTGGAAATGTGTCATGCTCTATGATTATATATCTATGTATAATGGTATAATTTATCTATAGATTTCTAAAATCTATATTCCATAGACAAGTGTGTTTATCTTGAGCTAGGGAAGGCTGCTAAGCTGGCTAAAGTGGGTATGATATTGTGTTCTACGCCTTGTTTCTGTGAAGTTGATATATAGGCAGATTTAAGCACTAAGATATAGTTCTTTTTGACACCGCTATGAATTAATAGATTTCGAAATATGAGTTGCTTTCCTTCCACCAGATTACTCCCACTTTTCACTATAAGATCTGTTTTTAGCTTTAACACCTGACTGACATAGACGAATAATTAATACTTCATATTTCATGGGCGCAAATTTGCATTACAGGAAGCTCATGAAATATTTGGAAATGTGGATGATCTATTAAAGCGTCGCAAGCAAGGATTGACAGAGATGAATGGATTTGATGATCCACCTGGAAGAAGAAATGAATTAAGGAATATAGGGGGATTTGACCCAACCATTCTCTCAGAGAAGTATATGACAGAGAATGATAATAATATTCGTAACATAGATTTTCCGAAAAGGTTGCAGGTAAATGTTGACTTGGGTATCTGGTTGTATTTTGTCATTTCTGGAAATTTCTTTTTTGTTAACATCTGTTCCTTGTACTTGGGTATCTTGATTTGCAATCAGCTTAGAAATATGATTCATTTGTATCGAAGAATTGTTGAAACTAGTGAGCTGCCCATAGTCAAAGAAGATGTGATGAGATTCTTGGATTTTATCCATATCCAAAAATTAGATGTAAGTTATCTCTTCTATAATAATTTTGATTATTTTCTTGAACTTTATATCCACTAACAAATCTGTTATATAATCTTGCTATAGGTCTCTTTTATTGCTATGTACAGAAAGGATGAATGCCCGAGTCTGTTTAAGGATCCAGAGCAGCTTGAAGCTGACGGGCTTCAAAATAGCTATGACAAAAAACCAGCATTAATGTGGCACAAGGTACACGGATTTAGTTATAAATTATGTGTCACACTTCATATTTAATGAAATTGGTTATTGTGGAAAGTCATGATAATATGAAGGCAATTAAAGTATGTGAAAGGCAATTATAATTGTATTTGATTATATGTCATTATATGTCATTCTACAGGTAGTTGTCCGAACTTTCTGTTTTATTGCTCTTCTTTACGATTGGAACAGTCCTATATAATTTAGTCATATACATTCCATACTCTGAGTTTTGGTTGATTGACAAATTGCAGCTTTTTGGTGGGAGTGCATTGACGTTGCAATCTGGGGCTAGCTTTTGAGGAGATATCAACATCTTTCTTCTTGGCAATCCTGGAACCAGCAAGTCACAGTTGTTGACTTACACACATAAGCTATCTCCTTGCGGAATTCACACAAGTGGACGAGGGAGCTCCGTTGTTGGATTCACTGCCTATGTAGCCAAAGATCCAGAATCTGGTGATACAGTATGTTTGCAAACAGTATGCTATATAAATATGTGTAGTACTTGATGTTTGGATTAGATGAAAGTGTTGTGCCTGATATTTGGATATTGTTATTTGATATATAAAGAATTGGTATTATGCAGTAATTGGTTTTGTTAGTTTATTGGTTTGGCAAATTTTTGGCATCTACATTTATAAAATATACATTAATGAAACAGGTAATCAGACATCATTACAATGGAAAATGATGTTAATTTAACACTTTAACAACTGTTATAAAATAAAAAACTGATGTCTATCAAAACTTAATACATCAGTTTTAGTGGAACATTGACATCAGTAATATCGAATAAAACCGATGTTAAATACTACAATAAAAAAAATCTTAAAACAGAAAACCGATGTTATTAAGCTTTATAGACATCGGTTTGTCACCAATAGATATCGGTTTGAAATAAAGAACTGATGTTAAAAGTTATGTTTACATCGGTTTATCTTGAAAACCGTTGTTATTGGTATTAGTAACATCAGTTTAATGGGTAAATGAAAATATTTTACTTATCTCACATATGTTTAAATTGATAAAAATATCATATTATGATAATATATTAAGATTATATATACATTAGAAATTTAACATATTTAAAAATTGATGTTATTTGTCTTCTTTAACATCAGTTTAAAACCGATGTTAAATGGGGGGTCTTTAACATCACCCACGAAGACATCGGATTTTTTTGTTCATAGGCATCGATTTTTAGCCGATGTCTATTCTACTTTTTCTAGTAGTGGCTGCTCCAAAATTCTTTTTGAATTTGAGCTTGGCAAACCTTCTTGATAGAAAATCTAGATGTTCATCTATGTCCTCCATCTCATCCTGACTCAGATGATCTTCATGCTCAGCCACTAGCCCTTTACCTTTGTCTTCACAAACTTGGTGCAGATTCTACAGCTTCAACCTTCATCTCTTTCACTCTTTCTTGTTCAGCTACCAAGGCTATAGACTCTCCCTTCTTCCTTCCTTTCTCTATCTTTTCATCTTGTTCCAACTCAAGTTCATAAGTTTTTAGAATGCTATACAGGCTCTCCAAAGTAAATTCCTTATAATCTTGAGAATTTCTATGAGAGACAGTCATAGGCTTCCATTCTTTTGGTAGAGATCTAAGGAATTTTAGGTTTGAATCTTTTGTCTAATAGACTCTTCCATGCAGCTTAGTTAATTTAGTAGTTTTTGAAATCTACTAAAGATGTCACTCAAAGATTCAGTTCCATACTGCTAATTAATTTTGTCTAAGGTGCTCATACTGCTGGATTAGAAGTTGCATCTTGTTTTCCCTTACTTGTTCAGTTCCATCAAATATGATTTAAAATGTATCCCAAATATCTTTAACAGTTTTGCAGCTGATGACATTGTCAAACATGTCTCCATCAAGACCATTGAACAAAATGTTCATAGCCTTCTTGTCTATGTGTACTTGCTCAATGTCTTCATCTACCCATTCTGATTGTGGCTTTGGAATACTTTGCTCATTGCCTACAGCTCCTTCAGTATCTGTAGCAGCTCTTCGAGGAACATGAGGGACTTTCTCAATGCAATCAACATATCTTTCATCTTGAGAGAGAAGATGCAGGTGCATTTTCACCTTCCAATGGTGATAGTTGTCTTTATCCAGAAAGGGGATCTTCACTCCAACATCCTTATTGCTCATATTGTTAGTTGTTTTGATCTTTAGACTCTTAGTGTGTTAATAGCTTGCTCTGATACCAATTGTTATTCCCAAACAATCTAACAAGTAGAATTACAGAAGGGGGTTGAATGTAATTCTAGGTTTCTTTTCAATCTTTATAACTTCTTACAAATACAAATATAACTGTGTATGAATATGCTAAGTGCGGATAAAAAATATTCAAGTATTCAATCATAAAGTAAATAAACAAGGATGTTTAAAAACTTTCTGGTGGATTATTGTTTCCACCAGAGATATATATAAATGTAGAAGATCTCTATGATGCAAAAAGCACACAGTTGCTTACAAGTGAATTTATAGTGAGAGAACTTAGAAATTCTTAACAGATTATGCCTTATATATTTCTCAGTTCTTTCAATCGATATTTTTCTACTTGCTACTCTTGGTTTATATATCACCAAGTTACATATAAAAAAGATAAACTAATAAAACAAACATGTCTAAGTCTAATCACATGTTTCTTCATTTCTCCATCCAGCATCTTTGTATTTCTTCAAGTTAGTATGGAAATGAAAATGCTTCTTGACCTTCATAATCCTGATTACAAGCTGCCACATTCCTTTTGTATACAATCAACCCATGTGACTGTCAAGTCACTATCAACTCCTATTTGAATTTGTTATCCGTTGAGACTCTGTTGGATCATCCGTCGAGACTCTATTAGATCATCCGTTGATTAGAACTTGGGTCATCCATCGAAGACTTGTAGAAACATCCGTTGAAAGTATTTCCACAGCAGTTGACTCAATTTCAATTATGCAAAATTATAAGGCATCTAATATTTACAATTAGCCAAACTATTTTGCATATCATACTAGAAGCCAACATGACTTAGAATATCCTACAACTTCTAATCCTTCAAGACATTACAGTTAACAAGAATGTGCTACAAAAACTTATTTAATCATAAGCTACTCTTTCAATGGATGACAAATAAGATTATCCGTTGAGAGCTACAATTATACTTAATTAAATCTACTAAGGTGTTTTGATAAAATACCATCAAGCCTACAACATATTCCTAACAGTGGAAACACACAATTCTTTTACAATGTTACCTGGAGATGTATTCTTTTCGGACATTTTTCCAGAAATCCTCTCTAATTTCTTGTTCATCTTTTTCAGTTACATGGCCAACAACATTTAGTCTCATTACATGCCATATGCACTTTGCAGGATCTGCAATCATGTTTAAAATAAGCAACCTGAACACAAATGCTTACTAATAAAATCTACAAAATTTAATCCATATAGAGCCTTCAAAAGTTTGTAAACAAAATTTTGAAATTCTGGATCTTCAAAGCCAGGTGGTTGTTGCACATAGAATTCTTCTTCTAATTCACCATTAAGGAATGCACTTTTTACATCCATCTGATAAACCTTGAAATGAGAATGTATATCAAATGCAAGGAAAATTCTTATTGCTTCAAGCCTTGTAACCGGAGCAAAAGTTTTATCATAATCAATTCCTTCTTCCTGTGAGTAGCCTTTATAATGACTCGTATATTTTGTATTATTTTAAAAGTGTAATTATTGAATATTTCTTTAAATAAAATATGTTTATTGGATTTGACAGCTGTGTGCTGGTTCTTATTAATTATTTGTGATTTATTGTTGTATGGGATTGAATTGCGTAGTTAATTATTGAGTTGTATTATTTTGTTTCATTTTTAAAAGAAATTTTATTGCAATTTTATTTTCATAAATATCTGGATTATCTCTAAAATTGTTTTTATGCTTTTATAATTTTAATAGTTATTTTTAGGATTTTATAAAATTGAGAATCAATATTTCATTAATTATTTATCTTTAAATGATTTTCTGATTGCATTTATTTGTAAAATTATTATTTAATTCTAGAATTCTTCAAAAATTACGAAACTCATATTTTATAAAGTTTATAATATTTCGAGAATTTTAAAATTATTTCTGAAATTTTTGGGATTAAATTCACCCGCACGTTATTTCGTTTAATCGCTAAATGGGGGTATAAGTGGCGCTCCAAAAATTATTTAAAAATTACGGAATTTGTATTTTATTAGTTCCGGGATATTTATAAAATTTTAAGATCATTTTGGTACGGATTTGATTAAAATTTATTCGCATATCGTACCGTTAAAATAAACTAAAACGAATCGAGATGGGTTTGTAATCAGTCGAAAAATGACACGTGTCCTATTAATTGGACACGTGCCGTGTCCTCATCTTAACAATAGTGAGTCACCTCTATTTTGGGGAAAAATAGACAGCATCAATCTCTCCTCCTCACTTTCTCTCGATTTAATCTCTCTCTCATTCTTTTCTCTCCTTTCTTACAATCATCCCCTGATGTTCTCTTTTCTTCTTCTTTTCGCTGCTCCTCCTTGTTACCTCCGTTTGCCACCTATGTTCCGGTAACTATTTCCGGCCACTTTTGTTTCGGTTTCCAGTCGATTCGTTCTTGCTATTGTTTATGTATATACATGTGTGATTGTATATATGTGTGTGTTGTGTGCGTTTCATTCTGTGTATGTGTGTAAGTTGTGTGTGTGTTCGTGTATGTTGCGCTGCTGCACGTGAGTGTGTGCATGGTGTGGAGTGGGGCTGTTGCTTCCCTTGCTTCGGCTGTGCTGCTGTTGAGTGCAGTCTGTGGTTGGTTAGTTTGGTAATTGTTCTGAATTGAAATTATATTTTATGCAGGAAATATTTGATGGCTATTCGTGAAATAAATTATTCATGCAGAAAACAATTTTTAATAATCGGCGAAGTTTATTAGGAAACCCGAAGAAATTTCGGGCACCAATAAATTTTGCCGCCGTCTGGGATGAATTTTTACGAGCGGACGGTGGACGGTGATGATTTTTATCTGAGTCCTACATATATAAAATAAATAAATAAAATGATTCATATGATTGGTTTCGTACGTAAATAATTATGTAATTGTGAAAATTGTGTTGTGACGTGAATTGTGATTTATTGGGATTGACGTCGATGATGTTTCGACGGGTAGGCTTATAAATAGAGGAGTCGCTGTCAAAAAATTTCTAAAAAATTATTTTAAATACGAGAAACGTACCTTATAATACAAAACAGTTTACCCTTATTTGAATACGGATTACGTGTTTATGTGTATAATTGTTATACGGGTCGGGTTATCGAATTGGGTTTTTAGGATTCGAGGATATCAAGCATGTCAGTATAACTAATTAGGGTATTCTGTTACTGTAGATCCCAGTCGAGTTTTTCCAGGACCAAAGTCAGCGTGAAACTAGGGTTTTTTTTTGTAAAGCGTTGCAAGGCAAGTACCCCTGACCATTCTTTTATGGTTCAATACGTATAAATAGACTGTTGTTTTATTCTCGTAAAGGAACAAAAACGTTTTAAGTTACGTATCCACTGTAGTCATAAATAACTATTTTAAACCTGTTTTGGGGAAAAGTAACTTCGAAAGGTACCTATCTCGAATAAAAATGATTTGTGAACCAGTTTTATATGTGCTGTTAAAATGAATGGTTTTGAAATAAGATAGGTACAAGAGTTTTGAAAACTGGATAAAACGATCAGATATGGGATACATAGGGGCCAGAGTGGCCTATTGAGGTGGCGTAAGAGGCTAATTCGGTTGCACGCACTACATAACCGATTAGTCCAGCAGGTCAGAGACCTAGCTAGTCTCTGAGTTCTGAAACAGGTTTATGGGATGGCAGTCGGAGCCGTTTGGTGTTGATAGCCTGATCAGCTGTCTTCACATATCCGTTACGTATCTGATTTGGATTTATGATTCCCGTAAGGGAATAAGTGATTGATACTGTTGATTAATAAATGTGAATGGCATGCTAAAATTGGACTCTGGTACTTACACAACACACAACTACGTTTGTTTTGTTAAAAGTATGCTAGTCAGTGATATCCAGTTACCTCAACTTTCTTTTATTTACTGTTGTTCGAAATGATTTACAGATCTCGGATTTCATGTTGATTTATAGTTCTGTTCCTATAACTGTTTAAATTACTGTTTTTATCTTGATATTCATATGTTGGTACTGCTGAGCAATTATGCTCACCCTTGTAACCTGTTATATATATATCGCAGATGCCTAGAAGACCATTCAGACCTTGGAAGAATTGTGTCTCAGCCCCTTCAGGACCTGGCTCCTCAGAGGTAGTTATTATCAGACCATGTGCAGTCTGATGAGTTGCTGAATAAGTTTAGTATGTCAGACTTTTTGAATAAATGGTTTATAATAATGAGTATCTTGAATCATACTTGAACCTGGATCAGATCTTGGTTTGGGGTCGTGTTAGTTTAATATTAATAATAATCTTATAGTTTATATTGTGGTTTGTTTTGTTTAGTGACGTCAACTCCTGACCCCGGGGTTGAGGCCGTCATAGCCTTTGGCAACCAATATAGCATTGTTCTTTGTCACAATTCCATTTTTATCCATTTTGTTCCCATACACCCATTTTGTTCCAATAATGCTTTTGTTTTTTTATGTTGGAACCAGTTTCCAAACTTTATTTCATTCAAGTTGATTTAACTCTTCTTGCATAACAGTTATCCAGTCATGATCAAGTAGAGCTTCCTCCATTTTCTTATGCTCAATTTGAGATAGAAAGCATGCATGCAAGCATTCATTTGTAGTGGTAATTCTAATCCTTAATCCAACATTGGGATCACCAATATAGAATCTATTATGTGACATATTCAATTTTCTGGTGTGATCTGGTTGACCAGAATTGTTCTCATTTTCTTCATTGTTGGCATGACTTGCAGAACTGTCATCTCCATCTTCCCCTGAGTTTGTGCCACCAAATTCATGTGTGCTTCTTTCTTGAGATGAATAATTATTGTCAAAATTTACTGATTCACTTGATTCTTCCTCCATTCTATTATTCGTGTTGACCTCAGCTTTATCTTCAGGATCACCGTCAATAATGAGATTTTCAAACTTTAAAGCTACAACTTCACTTTCATCAAGGCATTCCAAGCCTTGATACTTGTCATCATCAAATGTCACATATGTGCTCTCCATTATTTTCTTCTGCTCTAGTACATAGATTCTGTAGATAGCCCTTTTTAATAAATATCCCAAAAAATAACTTCAAATACTTTAGAGTCAAATTTTCCAACATATTCAGAGTTGTCTTTTAGCACAAAGCACTTGCTTTCAAACACATGAAGATGTTTAACAATAGGCTTTCTTTTTTACAACACTGAGTAGGGTGACTTGCCAATATTTTAGTTTATTAAATATTTATTCTGAGTGTAACATGTGTTAACAACTTCTTCCCAAAAACTAGTGTGTAGGTTGGAATCTTGCATCATTGTTCTTGCAGCTTCAACTAAAGTTATATTTTTTCTTTCAACCATACCATTCTGTTTAGGTGTTCTTGCAGTTGAGAACTCTTCAACAATGCCTTTGTCTTTGCAAAATTCACTTAGAACTGCATTCCTAAATTATGTGCCATTGTCACTCATCAATTTTTTGACAGAATTTTGATCTTCAGTCAGCTTCTCAATTTACTTTATATGTTCAATGATGATGTGTGAAGTTTTATCATTTGAATGTATAAATTCCACTGAAGTGCATCTTTAGTAAACATCCACCATCACCACACAATACTTTTTTTTTCTAGATATAGACATGATATTTACAGGCCCAAACAAATCCATGTGGATAAGCTTAGTGGAGCATTAATGGAATTCACAACTTTGCTTTTGTGACTGGACCTCTTCATTTTGCCTTTTTGACAAGTTTCACAAACTTCATTTTGAGCAAATTACAAAGTTGGCGTATCTCTCACTGATTCTCTTTTCACCACAGTGTTGATTGCTTTGTAGTTCCAGTGAGAGAGCTTCTTGTGCCAACGTTTGCTTTGCTCAATAGATGCTTTGGTGTAGAAGCAACCTATTATGTCCTTGTTTGCTGACTTTAAATCTGCAATAAATAGGATTCCTTTCCTTACTCCTCTCAGAGCTACTTCGCAAGTTTTTTCCGCTTGTGATTGAGCAATCTTCTTTGACAAATATAACTCTAAAACCTTTGTCTGTAAATTGACTTACACTGAGAAGATTTACTTCAAGACCTGCAACCAGTGCTACATCTTCAATAACAACATTTCCAGAAATCAACTTGTCATCCCATTGTGAATCTTTTATTGTTGTCTCCAAAGGTCACCAAAGGGCCAATCATCTCCTCAAACTGTGATAGTAGGGGTTTATCACCTTTCATATGCCTGGAATATCCACTGTCAATGATTCATATGACTCTATTCTTCATGCCCTGCACACAATGAGTTTTAAGTGTGTTTAGCTACCCAAACAGGGTTGGGCACTTTCTTCTTTTTCACAGAATTTACAGAAGTAGAACTTGAACATTCAAAAGGAACATCATTCTTAATTTGATCAGCATTTTCATCTGTAATCACAGATCTGAAGTTAACTTCTTTAATATCTTTTCTCAAATTCTGACAACTGGTCATAACTTTTATGTTGCACGGAGTGTATTCAAACTTGTCACAGAAAGAGTAAGGGTCATCTTTTTGTGCCTCATTGTAATTGTAGGCTCCATACTTTGGCTCATTAACATCCTTCTTATAAAGCCGAGTTAGATGATTTGTTGAGCCACATCTTTGACACTGTTTTCTTGGAGTATCTACAATATAGACATATTTGTTGTTTTTGTTGACACCTATCTTTCCATTTCTGTTCTTCTTTTTATTTCCAGTATTTTCAGTATTGTTCTCTTTTTTTGGTGTCTTAGCAGTTAGACTCACTATAGGCTTCTTCTCACATTCAGTGTTGAGGGTGGACTTTGCATCTTTCTTCTCCTTATCTTCATCTATAATTTTCTGCTTGATGACAAGCTCCACTTCACTGAAGTTCACCTCACAAATTTTGAACAAGGGTGCATATATATTTTTAAGCATCACAGGAACATCTTGGTTCACACCGTCCTTCCCCTTGTCAACTTCATTTTTCCTGTGAGAATTCAAATCCTCATAGTCCAATCCAATGGCTATGTTAGCACATGGTTTATTTTTCTCATGATACTGGTCAATTAATTGAGATGCATTTTTGAATTATTTGAGCTTCAAATCATTTTTCTCAATTCATTCTCTTAACACTGCTTCTACTTCTCTAGCACACTTAAGCTTGTTCTTGAGGTACTCATTTTCTTGTTTAACTGCTTCAAGACCAATAAGCTGAAGTTTTATCTCCTGTTTCTCAATCTCAAGTTTTTCATTAATTTTTTTATAGCCTACCTGTTGGTGAGACTGCGTAGCTGTATGAACAGTTACGTGATAACTCAACACAATAAAAACACTAGAACATGACATGTTAATAATACTACGTCTACACAAGAAATCAGGAAGAATGAAGACAAGGAAAATAGAAGAATCAGAAGATTAGAAGAAATCTTGAAGTCTGTCTACAGGTCACTGAAAGAAGTTCATTAATATGATCATGCCTCAGTGGAGAACAAAGGCTAAAGACTTTCAGGGTTTCAGAAAGGTTGAAGATTCAGTATACAAGTGCTACCGGAAGATTTCATTGTATTGGCATTGATTGTTGATAGACGTTGTTCGAAGCATAGGAATATGAAGAATTGAAGACAGGGTATAGACAGAGGTTAATGAAGATGTTGTCTAAAGTACCAGAAAGGATTCCAGTGAAAGTACAGTTGTTTATTGACAGTCAGTGTTCGAAATAATAAATTTGAGGCAAGCTTAACAATGTAATCAAGGCTATAATACGAAGACCTGAATCGGGGTTAGTCGTCTGTGAACCAGGCCAGTTACCACAGAAGATTTTGTCGCCACAGAGCCTCCTTGTCACCACAGAAATGACCTTGTCGCCACACACTCCTGTCGCCACAGAAAGGACTTTTCGTCACAGAAGTACTCTCAACCTCATCCACACAATTTTATTGTGTATAGAGTCTACATTTTGCAGCAGATCTGAATAAGTACTGTTTATCTTCTTCTCCAACAAAAAGAGAGCTGATAAAACAAGCAGCGGAGATTTACAGAGGAGTTCAAGCTACTTGTATATCCGTTTAACTTCTCACCGGAGTAACGTTATAATGCCCGATTTAATTCTTGTATATTCTTAGGGGCATTATAATCTTTACCCGGTAATTAAATCCTAGTACAAACAAAAGCTAGATTACTGTATAGGATTTGATTTGTAAATCTTTGTAGAAGCTAGGAACTTTCTTATTCTTAGATTGTAGCCGGTTAATTTATTTACCGGAGTGTAGCAACACCCTCGAGGATTTATATACGAATATATATTTCCCCGAATATCTTGTGTTCCTCGTTTTATCGTTCCAAACACTATTCCTCTCAAGAACACGAAACCACTAACCGAGCACTAAATATTTTATCCGCTAAAGATTCGAATTTTTTTTTAATTTAGTGATTATCGTATTCAAACCCCCCTTCTGACGATAATTCGGGACCTAACAATTGGTATCAGAGCTGACTGATTGATACACAAATCAGGATCCGGAAATTAATTTATTTTATTAATTGCTTATTTACATAAATTTATTTAGTAAATTTGATTTAGAAAATTTATTTTATAAATTTAATTTAAATAAGTTTATTCATGAACTTTATTTAAATAAATTTATATTATAAATTTAACTAAATTAATTTATTATTTAAATTTTAGTAAATTAAAGTTTTTAATTTAATTTTATTTTCAGGCTGCCATGTTTGTTCAGCCACGTACTTAATCAAACAACATGTGTTGTTTGTGGAGGTGTAGCTCCATGTCGCCACAGAGGAGTTCTATTTAAACTAAATGGAAGTAAACTCCCTTGTACACTGGAGTCGCCACAGCCACAGCAGCACATAATCTAAGGCAACGAAAGAATACATGAGCTAGTTTGTCGCCTCACAGCTGATCGCCACAGACGAAATTCCTCCGGGCTTTTAAAGTGGATTTTAATCTTTCGAAGAAATGAAGACCATGTGCTATTCAGACGGAAATTATAGATAATGGTTTTCTTACTCCGATAGAACTGATTTCAAGACCTCCGGATGAAAATTGTGGATCTTCCTCAAATGCTTACTCCATAGGATACCACTGGGTTTTCAGAAGTAGGGATTGAATGAAATTTCTGCGGGTACAATTTTTTTCGGAGATTTTAAGACAACTCTATGATTCCAGATTATACAGTCATACAGTGGATTGTACCAATGCTATACTTATCCGGGAATCAATGAGATCATACAGGCAGGAGTTGTGGAGGTCAGAGAGAACATGAGTTATGGAGGTCAGAGAGAATAGGAATTGTGGAGGTCAGAGAGAATAGTGGGGACATACAAATATCTCAGCTACATGCAGTTAAATTGGAACCTCAGGACAAAATGTAGGAGTCACTGATAGTTGAATCAGAAGAAGCTCAGGTAGAAGTACTTGAGGGACTGGACGTCAGGGCAGTGTTTCACATGTCAGGCAAGTTTGGTCGTATCAGATTCACAAGGAATACTTAAGCTATATCCGAGGATCAAGCCTATCTATTCAGAAGCAGAGATTCTTACAGATTTAGTTCAAGGGGTGATTACAAGACTGAGAAGGGGACATAAACAAGATTTGATAGCTACAGGTTTGACAAGCAATATGTATCAAGTAACTATCAGGGGTTTTGCTACATCAGAATAAGAAGCTTGACAAACAAGGATGAATAGGGATTCAGTTGAAGAGCTGAGACAAAGGTGGAATGTTTTCTTAGGGAAGCAGCCAGTCAAAACTTATAGTGCATGGGAAAGGGTTGGGATGGATCAGATGACGAGAATTATGAATATCTTGCTTTCATAGCAATCTCTGAAGATGGTCCAACTCACATATCTCAGGTTTCAATTTCTTGAACCACTACAATATTTTATTTTCAATATTCAATGCATGTTAAGATCTTAGTGTTTAAATGTTTAACACTCGCACAAGCATGATAGCATCACACTTAGATAATGCTGAACTAGTTCACTAGACTATTTTTCTAGTAACTAGGATTGATGTTTTACCTGTGCACGTTACTTTAGATGATCTTAAATATGTGTTTGAATATTTGTTGAACATGATTAATTGCTTTAGTGAGGTATATGTTTTTCCAGCATATAAGACCTTTGTTTATGCTTATCTCATGTATCCTAATACAATGGGAATTATTCATTTGATCTGAATTGTTTGTTAAGATGTATTACGTTATTATTGGATTGAGATATCTAGATGAGATTTATCAACAGGATTGGACTAGATAGAATTAGTGATTTATTTGTTAATTCTGTTTGTTCCATATCATGCATGTCTTGCTTAATTCTTATGCGTAATGTTTATGAATGAATGCCATGTATTCTTAATATAATGCTTGCTTATTCTTTATGCCATGAATGCATCTCTTAGTACTTGCATTAATTTTAGAAAAAGCATGTTTAGGATTACAATAGGGCAAAGACTGCTAGTCCTCCTTATGTAAGGTTGGAACCAATTTTCCCCTAGCCTAGAGACAATATGTCAAGGGTATTAAAATGGAGAAAATGGCCAGTCAAAGATAAGAATTAGCATGATAAGGTTGCAGCTGTTGTTATCTCTGTTTATAATAATATCTCTAATCCATCTGGACCCAAACTGATAAGTTAGGTACCAAGAACTGTTAATCCATTTGTGAGTGCAGGACATAACAGGTTAATTGATTCATATGTATTCTTGGTAATTGATACTCAAGGCATGTAATCAAAATAAGAGCCTCACAATCAAATGTGATTAACAAAAGCTATTCCGTCAGTAATCTTTGAAGATGACATCAAAGGTTTTTATTGCGGGTAAAGCTATGCAGAAAAGGGATGTCATCATGAATTGAACAATTGGTATCACTGATAACAACTAATCATTGGTGTCACTGATAACAATTGAAGCAACTTCCTTACAGAAGAACTAAGGCACAAATCCTCTTATCAGACAGTTCTGCATCAAAGGACAAAATGTCAATTCAATGAAAGATTAGTGTTTCATATGAAGCAAGAAGATTGAGAAGCTTGCTCTGATTAAGAGTAAGTTAGAAGCTCTCACCCTTGAACATCAACTCAAGGAACTCTTTTGTGAAAAGTGGTTAGTGAGAGGACTGCCTCATCTGAAATTCAGAAGATGATAAATGTGGGGCATGTCAGAAAGAGAAGTCAAAGACAACATCACATCAAGTAAAGATATACCTTAGTGATGGTGGTTGACTACTCTTTTGAAACAAAGTTGTTGTTCGTGCATTCTCAAGAAAAGACATCACAGATGGTGATTAATCATATCAGGAGATCAAACTGGAAGCAACTGTAGAGACATATTCAGCACTAGGAACTCTGTGTCATGGAGTGGTACAAGGGAAGAACCGGAACTTGATTAAAGCAAAAAGGACAATGTCAAGCTAATCAAGACTTTTTAAATACCAAAGAGCTGGAGCAGTCAAAACAGTTTGCAACAAGTAAGATCAAGCCTTGATCGGGATGTATACATGAAGACCACTAATGAGTTAATGGCCAACAGGAGCAAACACTGGATAACCTGAAAGTGTTTGGAGAAAATGTTCTACATGAGCAAACAATAAAATGTTTTTAGTTGTTTGAAGATCTTGGCATTTGCAGCTAAGACTTGTAAGGATATTTCTCATGGCTACTCAGTGGAGTTTACAACCTACAGGGCATTTATGGTTGATCAACAGAAGATGATTGAAAGTCTAAATGCAGAGTTCAACAACTCAATGCTCCAAGCTATTACAGGAGAAAATTTATGGTATTGATGATTCATATCTAAGAAGTGGAATGGCAGTGTATAACACAACTCATTATTTCAATGAAGCCAATCAGCAAGGGTAAGGATTTTCAGGAAATCTCAGCAACAACTTAGGGGGAGCAATAGAAGGATCAACTAGTCAAACATAACACCACATTTAAAATCAGAGGACACTGAAGAACATATCTGCTGAGACAAAGGGTTTGATGTCAATATTATTCCCAGAGTCTAGTTCTTAAGTGATTAAGATGGTGGAGTAATGATTAGCAGGGCTACTGAGTGTGAATGATTATTTCTCTAGTTTTCTACCTGAAGAAGAAACTAAGAAAGTTACAGAAGCTCTGATAGATCTGGATTTATTGGGCGATTGCAAAGCAAGATGAGCTCAATCAGTCAGCAAGCAGATTGTAGGGAAGCTGGTATCCAAACCAAATGACAACTTTGTAATTGGTACAAGGATAACCAGAAGTCAAACTGGATGACAATGGCATTGTTATGAGGGACAAGGCCAAACTGGATGCTAGGTTATTATCAGGAAGCAGTATCTGACAGATAGCATCAGTGACGAGACTTGAGGACATTATAACATATCAAGCACCTGATGCACATTCTACCTGGAATTGGACTCTGGTAAGTGTGTACAAGTGCACTCCTGGTTGGTGAGTCAAAAGAGGAAGTCAATGCAAAACAGTTCATGGACTTTGCAGTAGCAGATCTATTGGACTCTGTATATCTCTTCTTCACAAGCTCACTTCAGGTTGGTACGAACTAGTATACTACTCAAGCAATCGCCAAGGACATGGTATGGCACTCTAACTGAAGTTACAGTTTAATATGAACTAGTAGAGTCTTCATATTAATAACTCTCTTATCACTAGGCACAAACATAATGTTATATATGTGCTCTGTTATAATGATAATGTTATATGTTGGTCTACTAACAAAAACTTGTGCAAGATTATTTGCTAAGTAATTGCAGAGTAGGTATGGAGGAGCATGTTGGAAAGGTAACAATTCTTTTTAGAATTACTTCAAGCAGGCCATTAGAATAATTCTTTTAGGAGCTCAAGCAAGCCAAAAGAACAATTCTTTTAGGAGCACGAGTAAACCAAAAGGATGATGGCAATACAAGTAAGTATAAGGATCTTCTGAAGATGTAAAATTTAGAAGATTCTGAACATGCCAAGACTACTTACCAACAGAAACCACTAAAGCTTGATCAGTGCAACTCAGGTATAATGACAAGCTATAGAGGTATGACGAGCTCACTCTTTTACTCAAATGCTAATAGACAACATGTAATGTTCTCAAGATGCCAAAGTGCAAGGTTCCAAGTATATCCTAGAGAATCCAATCTTATAGCTATTAACAAGATTATTAGATATCTTAAATGACTATCAACTCTTGGATTAAAGTACCCTAAAGATATTATGCTTAACATGTTTGGCTATATAGATACAGATTATGCAAGTTGTAAGAAAGATAGGAGAAGCATCTCTGAAGCTGTCAACTTAAGTGACAGGAGAAGCATCTCGAGAAGCTGTCAACTTCGTGGAAGAAGATTAATTTCTTGTTATGATAAGAAACAACTTTAAATCCAACAACTTCGTGGAACACTCTATGACAAGGCACCTTGACACCAGGTATCATTTATTTCGAGAGCATGTCTTTTAGTCAAAGAGTCACTTGATGAAACATTTATTAAATCACTTGATAAAGTTAATTTTTCAAGACTGGTTCGTAAGTGTGGGATATCATTCATTGCACATTAGTTGGAAATCCCATCTGTAAGGAATTCTTAATATAAGTTCACAAGTATTAAATCTTCAATATTTAAAGGACTTGTGAATTTATCAATAATCCAGTACCTCGTACTTAATGTTACTATCTTGATTATCATGATTATGATGTCATATACATTTGTGGTAGTTAAGTATTATAGCATTAAGTTTGAATATTGTTTTAATTGATTTAAATTATGATTGTAAACAATTCCATTCCATATTAGTCTCATAATTTAAATTATATTAAAATAATATGCAGCATAGTTATTTGTATCAAGTATGAATAATTATGATACTTTTAATATTATTGATATTATTTAGAATCTTTGTTCTAAGTAATCAATGCTTATTTCTAAAATCACTGATATTGAAAGTTGAAGTATTTTCTAAGTTATGTGTATAAAACTCTCAATACTTTATATGCTTAGAAAGTATTTCTAAAGTTACTAATTATCCAGAGGGTGATTTCCATGTATATAAGTCATATATCCTTTTGGTGATTATTCAAGGATAATTATAAATATTTAGGTGCTAGTATCTAACTCATAGATATTTAGTATTTATTTATTTAACATTTATTTTGGGTAGTTTGGATTATGGAAATTGAAGCAATTCAATGATTTTATTTGCTCCATAATTCAAACTAACTTAAAATAAATAAGCAGCATGATTGATTATAACTAAAACTGTCAACAATTGATATCTAGTATATTGATTGTAACTTATGTGTTATAAGTTAATTATGAGATTTTGGTTTTAGTGAATTTAGCAATGCTTACATCTCAAAAATTCACTTAAATCAGAATCATAATTATAGCATGATTAGTTGTGTGTAGTTTCTTGACTTATATCAGTTAATGATATTTAGTTAAGATTTTAACTATGAACAAATTGTGGAGTATTAGTATTTATGACATTACGTAGAACTCCTCTAAGTAATCAATGTTTATCCTAAGTCACTTATACTAATATAAAAAGTGTAAAAATATCTCTAGAAGTACAACTATGGTCAATGAAGATTTTGCTTTATTAGAAGTAACCATATGTTGTTCACCTAGAATAATTTTTATACTTATTTGCAAATTCCTAAACACTTTGATAATAGATGCAATACTCAATGGATCAAAGTATATGGAACTTAAAATATTTTTCTAAGATTGCAAACAAGTCAATGTTGGTTAATGTTGCTTTATTTATCGAACCAATATTATTTGAGATATTACAGTTGTTAGGAGTTAACAATTGTATGATATATGAAATTGAATGATGATATCCTTTTTATAGATAATTGGTATTTAATTCATTGATATCTTATTTTAATATTTAAAATAAGATGCAACATAATTATTGTATCTAAAATACTTCACAAGTATCAGACAATGATATATTGTTAATATTTTGTTGCAGATAATTGTGAGATTTTAAGTTCTAGTGGATTTATATGAGTTGCTATATCTAACAGATTCACTACAATTTGAAATTAGCAGCATAGTCAATCTTATAAAGATAGATTATGGAACTTTTGATATGAATGAGAATTGCTTAGACTTTACCCTAAGTGATCAATGTTTTTACAAAAACTCATTCAAATTGAAAGACAAAATCTTCTTTCTCTTCTTAATACTTCTAGGTCATCAGTCTGTGTCTTATCAAATCATTTATCTTTTTAGGCATAAAAACAGACTAGTGCACTCGAATAGTTTTAAGAGAAAATCAAACTTCTTTCTATATTGGTGATTGCTTATTTCATTAAAATCTTTTGGAAATCACTATTGTACATCATTTCTCTCAACGTATTAAATGTATAATTTTCATTCATTATAGATCTTAAGTGCATTTTATCTCTATATTGCCATATGCTCTGTGATACAGGTTCAGCCTCTAATGGAATTCTTTCATTGATAGTCATGAGGTTAAAAACCCACAATTTCTATCCCAGACTGTAAAGATAAACACAGAAACAGAACCAACCAACACTCTCTTACCACTAAAATGAAGTATGAATGAGCGTGAGGGAGAAAGTTCCTTAGTGCATCACATAAGGAAGGTTCTGAAGTCAACCCAGCAGCTCTGTCTCCTACAAAGTTGAGTAATATTAAAACTGAGGCAACTGCTAGCCCCCATACATCTTCTCAAAAAGATGTAATGGCTGAAAAGGCACAAAACAGTTACTAGATTCATCCTCTCAACATGGTGCGTCTATTGAAATTCGCCCGTCGGCCAGGGTATCCGATGTAGTGTCACCACCTCAAACATTAACAATTCTTGATGCACAAGGAAAGGTTACACACACAAAGGATGAGTTGACGGAAACAAGAGTTTCGAACATTTTTCGGTCAGAATCGATTGTTCAAGGTTCTTTAATGGACCAATTGCCTTTACAGGTGATAGGAGAGGATACTGATCCAATAGCCATATGTCAGTGGTCAGTGTCTACCTCCCCAGGACTAATAAACCTGGATGTATCTGCGGATAGTAGATCTGACATAGTTGCATATCGGCAACTTGTTGACAATGATTCAGATATTACCTGATGAGTCACAAGGAAATGTCTTCACAGACATTAGAAGGAAACTTTGATCTTTATGCTAAATTCTTTGGATCATTGTTTACCTTCCCAGAGTTCAAATCTGGAACCCTAAAAGGGAAACTAGCAACTTGTAGATTATGACTCAGATTCATCTGACGAGTCTAACAAGGATGGGGATTTGCGAACTCCCATTGCACCACCTGTGACCTCCTTAAGGATGGCTAAGGTGATTTTCCTTGCAGGTACAGCTGGATTTTGGAGCTATGAGAGGAGTGATACACTTGTGAGAATGAGTGTAAACATGAGTGGAGAGAAGAGTGAAACACTTGTGAGGTACATGAAACAGAATCACACACTCACAGTGAGGAAGAAAGATGGAAACACCATATCCCATTCCCTATCCCTAAACATGGTTCTTGATACTTCGGGTCTCGATTCTGTTTATGATTGGAACTTAACTCTTAGGAACCTAACATTTACAGATTGGATTAGAATACTTCGGGACCTTTGGGAGCTAACAATTGGTGATCTCACAGTTGGGAGGAATAAGGAGTTGGGAAGATTGGTGAACATGATGATCAACAGTGAAGTCATTCTTGTAGCATTTAAAGAGACATGGTTGATCAGACTCTGACTTGTTATTTCTTTTCCAACCAAGTCAAATATGAGAACTCCTTTAGACGATAGCATACATTCCTTCCCTAAGGGGGATATAAAAGCTTATATAATAGTTTGGAGGATTCCTCAACTAAGGGGGAGAAAAAGTAGGGAGGAAAAAAAAGGTAAAGCACATGCACATCACACAATATCAGAAGAAGTGGTTTGGTTCATCACAATTCTTCATAAGGGAAGAAGCTGTTTTCCAAAAGGGGAGTACCATTAGTTCTTATCTGCGGATCCTATTGTACGGGAGAGGTGGTAGACGAAGGTGATCTCCTTTAAGCAGTTGATTCTCATAGGGGGAGAAGCAAGATAGATATGCGCTTCTCAATAGGAAATATGGTTGTACAAAAGAAGTTGCCGATGATTACTTCAAGACTGAGAAGTATTATCTGGCAGAGATTTGAAGAACCAAGGAAATGAAGATGAAACTACGTGAAGATCAGTTCAGTGCTAAAGGAACAAGCATCTTTCATTTCAATTACTCAAGAAATCTAGAAATGCAGTATTTGATCCAGAAAATCAGTAGCATTATTTACAAGTCCTGGTACTTTACTTTTTTTAGTTGTTAGTTGAGTTATCCTCTCTATTTAATTTGTTTGTTAAGTTTAACAATCAAATAGGGGGTTATTATTGGTTAGACTGCGTAGCTGTATGAACAGTTACGTGATAACTCAACACAATAACAACACTAGAACAGGACAGGTTAATAATACTACGTCTACACAAAAAAATCAGGAAGAATGAAGACAAGGCAAATACAAGAATCAGAAGATTAAAAGAAAGCCTGATGTATGTCTACAGGTCACTGAAAGAAGTTCATTAATATGATCATGCCTCAGTGAATAACAAAGGTTAAAGACTTTCAGGGTTTCAGAAAGGTTGAAGATTCAGTATACAAGTGCTACCGGAAGATTTCAGTGTATTGGCATTGATTGTTGATAGACAGTGTTTGAAGCATAGGAATCTGAAGAATTGAAGACAGGGTATAGACAGAGGTTAATGAAGACGTTGTCTAAAGTACCAGAAAGGATTCCAGTGAAAGTACAATTGTTTATTGACAGTCAGTGTTTGAAGCAATAAAGTTAAGGCAAGCTTAACAATGTAATCAAGGCTATAATACGAAGACCTGAATTGGGGTTAGTCATCTGTGAACCAGACCAGTTGCACTAGGCATCAACAGCTCGTGAAAGGAATTTGGGTATTATTTATAGAAGGATTGTTAAGTTGAGTAACGTACTTGGATTGAACGTTTATCTGTTAAAGTACGAGAAGAGGTGCGCGGGGTATACAGCTAAATAGCTCAGGGGACTGGCGAAGCTCAAAGTTTAATTTTTAAATTAAATAAATTATTTAATGGACTTTAATATAATTTATTTAATAAACTTAAAATGATTTATCTTATAAACTTTAAATAAGTTTATTTTATAAATCTAAATTAGTTTATTTATATAAGTTATATTTAAGTTTATTTTATAAATTAATTTAGTTACAATTTAAACTTAAAAAGAAAATACAAAAAGAAAATAGAAAAGGGTAAAAGCAAATAAAAACAAAAAGAAAAAGGAAAACAAAAGAAAAGAAAAAGAAAAAAAGAAAATCAAAAAAAGAAAAAGGAAATAATTAATAAAAGTTGTCTCCACAAGAGGAGTTGGTTTTTGTTTTTCTTAAGTACATTTACATGTACTTGTACTGTCGCCAGAGAGATCCCCCTTCACCTTGTCGCCACACACACCTTGTCGCCACACAGGAGTTAGTGAAATAATTCACCAAGGCAACTTTGTTACTCCTGTCGCCACAGAAGGTTTTGTCGCCACAGAGACTCCTTGTCACCACAGAAATGACCTTGTCGCCACACACTCTTGTCGCCACAGAAAGGACTTGTCACCACAGAAGTACTCTCAACCTCAGCCACATAATTTTATTGTGTATAAAGTCTACACTTTGCAGCAGATCTGAATAAGTACTATTTATCTTCTTCTCCAACAAAAAGAGAGCTGATAAAACAAGCAGCGGAGATTTACAGAGGAGTTCAAGCTACTTGAATATCCATTTAACTTCTCACCGGAGTAACGTTATAATGCCCGATTTAATTCTTGTATATTCTTAGGGGCATTATAATCGTTACCCGCTAATTAAATCCTAGTACAAACAAAAGCTAGATTACTGTATAGGATTTGATTTGTAAATCTTTGTAGAAGCTAGGAACTTTGTTGTTCTTAGATTGTAGCCGGTTAATTTATTTACCGGAGTGTAGCAACACCCTCGAGGATTTATATACGAATATATATTTCCCCGAATATCTTGTGTTCCTCGTTTAATCGTTCCAAACACTATTCCTTTCAAGAACACGAAATCACTAACCGAGCACTAAATTTTTTATCCGCTAAAGATTCGAAAGAATTTTTAATTTAGTGATTATCGTATTCAACCCCCCCCTTCTACAATAATTCGGGACCTAACACTACTCACTTCCTCAGTAGATGCCACAATTCTTGTATGAATGTGAAACATTTATACACTCATATTCTCAACAGTTTCCTTATATTGTGCAACATTTAAATCAATGGTAGTTAGGATATGTACCTCAGACTTAGATGTCGATGACTCTCCTTGCTGCAAAGCCATGAGAGCATAGTTTACATATTCTTCACCATCATCATCCTCATCTATATCATCCAAACTTTTACCCTCGATAATATAAACTTTTCCATGTTGCTTTCTCAGAGGTGCTCCATACTTAGATTCTAGTTCCAAATAAGCCTTATCCTTCTTCACCTTCTTTGACTTCCTGCATTATGTGGCAAAGTGACCAAGTTTATCACAGTTGTAGCACCTAATCTTTGATATGTCCACAGATCATGACTTGTAGCCATTTTTTTTAATTGTATTTAACTGAGACTTTCCTTTCCACTTTTGTTGTAGGATGTTTGGCCTTTACCCTTGAAATATCTAGGCTTGTTGACTCTGATGTTTGAAAAGTTTCTTGCCAGATAAGCCAAAGATTGATCCATTTCATCCAACTCATCAAGAGTATAAAACCCATCCTCTTTCAGCTCTGAAATGACTTGTTTTTGAGGTTCCCTATTTTTTTCTCAACATCTTGAATAACTTGAGTCTGGGGTTGTATTTCATCTTCAGTCATTTTGTTGCCATTTTCTATCAAAGCACTTGACACATCCACAACATACCATTGACTAGTTTTTAATGAAGATCTCTGCATCATTTCCAGCTCATAGGTTTTAAGAATGCCGTACAAAACCTCCAAAGTTATTCTCCCTAGGTCTCTTCCTTCTCTTATTGCAGAGATCTTTTGTTCCAAGTGGTCAGGAAGAGTGAGCAAGAATTTTAGGTAACTTCTTTAGCTTCATAGTACTTGTTATGAGACTGCAACTCATTTATCAGTTTGTTGAATCTCTCCAAATTTTCAGTTATGCCTTCTTTTGGTTTAGCCATAAAACCCTCATACTGTGACTACTTCACACAAGATCTCTATCTTCTCCCAGATTTTCTTAGCTGACTCATAATTGATAATGTTGTTGTACATTACATTATCAAGAGACTCGATTAATATGAGTTGTAAGCCACTGTCAAAAGCAACCTTCTCCTTCTCAGGTTCAGTGTAGGTAGATGGATCTTTAGGACCAAAGTGTGCAGGAATTACCAAGTCTCCTTCTATTTATTCAAAAATCTTTTCTATAGGAATAAAGGGTCAATGCCTAAGAATTTCAATGTACATTGGATTTTCCATCCTGACGAACAACATCATCTTATTTTTTGATAGGGTGTAGTTTATCTTGTCAAAGACAAGAATCATGATACTGCAGATTTTCTGTGCACTCATAATTCCAAGATCTTTATCTGTTTACTTTTAGATTTTGCTCTTATACCACTTGTTAGGTATGAAATGCAACACAAGGGGGGTTTAATGTGTTTTCTTGGTTTTTAATTAACTATGCAAGTGTTTGGCTATTTGAAATAAAACAGATGTATGAACTTGTAGATAAAATAATTAAATGTAAACACACAAGTAGATTTTCAAAAACTCACTTAATTTATATTAAATCAAATTTGCCTTGTTACAAATCTGTATTCTTAAAGATAAAAACTCAGCCACCATTCTTGAGAGAGAATACAAGATTTTTCCTAGATCTGTTTGTTACCTCTAAACAAAGGACCCGTGACATGTTTTATAGATCAATATGCATGGGTTTACAAAACTTGCACTGAAATGGACTAACACAGTTTTTAAAACTACTTTGTACATTTTTCATTTTGAGTGTTAACAAATCTGTGTAGAATCTATTAGGTCCGTGACCTTCCTTTGTCCAATAAATCTTGACCCTTGATCTTATATTCTACGAGCTACTTTTGTAGTCTTTCCAATTCAGTGATATAATTGTTTGTTGACTGATAATCTTGAATCTTCAAATTGTCTATATTCTGAATTATGAAGTAGTTTGTTGAGATCTCTTTTGTCTTGTAGAGATGTCATATATCGATAAGTAAAATTACTTATCGATATCTTGAGTTTCTAGAATGTGTTTTTGACTTGTTGAGGTCTCCGGTTCTCTACAAGTAGAATGACTTATCGATATCTTCAGTTCTCTACATAAGCTTTTAATTTGTCCATATCTTGAGTTCTCTACATGAGGATTTGACTTATCGGTATCTTTAGATCTTTACATGAAAAATTGACTTGTTGATATCTCCAGTTCTCTACATAGACTTTTTGACTTGTCGATATCTCAGTACTCTACATGCAGATTGACTTGTTGATATCTCTTGGGACTTGTCTATAAGTCATTTTTGACTTCTCGATATTCCTTGATCTATAATTAGTCCATATCTGACTTAGACCATATTTTCTAGAATAACATTATTCAACTCCAAACCGGTACACTTCACTCTGAGCCATGATCAGGATTTTATCTTCTTTCAGAGTTTATTCATTAGCTTGATGAATGTTCATAGAAAAATTCTCAAGTCTAATCTACTTAACATTTTTACAGAATCAAGAAATACAATTACATAATACAAAATTAGATTATTATACAACTTATCCTTAGGGTTGTGAAGACTTAGTCTTGTTATGTACAGGCATGTCTTGCACAACATATATAATATCTATATAGTTTATATATTTCTAGACATTAAAATTACTTAAGAACAAGTAATAATTATTAAAAGTCTTCTTTTAAATTTATGATTAGTAAGTATTTTTAGAAATTGTATCAAATACAATTAAAAAAGTTATTAGTTCAAAAATCACTTTGAAAAACAAACTAATACAATATTCAAAATTTTCATAAAAAAGTATACATTGGTTTTTCTTTTCAAAGTAAAATTATAAATTATTCCTTATAATTGTATTAAAAGAAATTAAAAATATTATTAATTCGGTGCCCGCAAGGGTTGGCTCAGTTGGTTAAAAAGGGGATAATTATCATCTTGGTCACAGGTTCGAATCCCACGGGAGGAGAATTTTGCAGGCTATTGCATGATCCCGTGGGGTTTACCCAGTGCGCACCCGAAGGGTAGCGGCTGCGGGTTCCCTACGATAAAAAAATATATTATTAATTCAGAAATTATTTACGAAAAAATATGAATGATATTTCAATATGTTATTTTACAATTTTAACAAGAAAAATGAAAAATTATATGCATATAATAAAATATAGTTACATTGCCTAAAATAGAATATATAAAATTTTAAGATTTTAAATTTAGAAAAATATGATATTTTATGAAAAAATACAATATTAATTATAATAACAAAAGTTTAATAAAAAAATTGTATATAAATATTATTTTAAAATTCTTACAAAAAAGTTTATGTAAAAATTATTTTAAATAAAAAACATAATTAATAGGAATTAAGTTTCTCGTGCATTACACGGGTACAAAACTAGTTTCTTATAACGATTTAGAGACACTAGTTTTATTTTTAGTTATTTTGTATTACATATATTTTTAGAGGTCACTCTTTTCCCCTGAGTTTTTTTCCTATAGGGTTTACTCTTGAGGGGTTAAAATGAAATTTTTTAGTTAAATTTTTATCTACCTAGTTCAATATTCTGTGCATTATTTTTTCGAACATCAAAACGGTATTATCTAAATTTCTGGGAGTTTTTGCTTACTATTTTATTAGATAATGTACCTTCATGAATGAAATAATACGTTCCTCTGGATTGTATTCTTAATTGAAATCAATGAAATTATTTCCTCTTAAAGATAAGATAAAATTTATACCTCTGACATTTTCTTATGTCTATTTTTATATTTAAATACTTCAATTTTTGAAGTTTTTGAACCGACCAAAAAAAAAGTTAGACCTTTTTATGTTGGATAAAAGAGAGAGTAAAATTATAACGAAATGATTATTATTATTACTGCACTGCAAAAAGAAATCAAATAAGCCCGTAAGGGTTGACTCAGTTGGTTAAAGAGGGGATAACTGTCCATTTGATCACAGGTTCGAATCCCACGGGAGGAGAATTTATGATTATACCTCCTGAGTCAGAGCATGTCACTTAAATGCGGTTTACCTCGGTTCACGTGGTTGGCAGGCAATTGCGTGAGCCCGTACGGTTTACCTGGTGCGCACCAGGGTAGCAGTTGCGGGTTAACTACTTTAAAAAAAGAACTCAAATATATGTACTGTGATATGAAAAAGGCTCTAAATATTACTATATTCGGATAAATGGTCATCATTGTCATTTTATTAAATTATGACCTTCAATATCACTTTATAACCTAGTCTCGTTTTGTATTTTTAACAAAAAAATGTGATTTTGTTTAATGTTTTTCAACCATTTCATTTTTTCCTTTTATTTATTATATTACTTTAAATCATGGTTGGAGACTCTAAATAATTTTTAATATTATTTTTTTAACAATAAAACACAACTTAAAAATACATTCTCAGTCGTTTTTAATTAAAAATTTTATATTTTTATACATTTTTATTGGGTTTCAAAAACATTAAAATTTAAATTCATTTTTTTTAAATTCAAGCGCAGACCCTAATTAAATAATTTTTAATTCTTTAGGGTCCAATAATTCCTTTATAGGTTTGAAAAATATTTAAAAAATTGAATAAAAATACATTTGAATTAACAATTTTTAAGATTTTAGGGTTCACCAATCCCCCTTTTGAATTTATAAATATTAATAAATAATTTAGTAAAGAAAATTTACCAAAAATACTACTTTTTGTAAAATTATTTGTGATTTTACTATCTTCTGAAAAGATTTGCAAAAATACTATTTTACTCTAAAAATATTTGCAAAAATACGATGTTACACAATAGGTTGCAATTTAGTGTAAATTGTGCAGCGTTTTAGGTTTCATTTCGGTTTGCATTTTATGTTACATCTTAGGGTGCAAATATGATTGCAATTTACAGAACATATTTTTGTAATTTTTTATAATTTCAAGTTGCAAACATGATTGCAAAAATGGTTGCACTTATTTTTGCAAATATTTTAAAAAACTGATTGTATTTTTGCAAAAGTTTTGTAAAACTTGGTTATTTTTGAAAAAATCCCATTAATAAAAGGTATACTAATTTAAGATTTATTATTTAGGTTAGCCCTAAATTCTAAAGTCCAAACCCTAATTTAATCTAGAATTTATGACCTAAATTTGGCCTTATTTAATATTTTTGGGTTCACTAATTCATAACATGATTTTAAAAATATTAAAATATTTATAAATATGAATAAAATTCGAACAAAACACCCCTTAAAATAACGTGTTAAGCTTGGTAATATAATATTATCTAGTATTTTTGGTAAAACAATTAAAAAAATTACAAAATAAAAATTCATTTTAGGTTTTCCTTCCAAAACAAAAAATGAGACTTCGTTTTGACATAAAAACATGAATTGAAGTAGCATGTTAAATTTACAAAAATAACAAAATGGTAGACGCATTCAAGTTTTTGGTTTATAAGAAGTGTTAAATGTTATATCTAGATTTTTAGTCATGACGCGATGAGTTTGAAGAATGGACGAGTAGAAAAACTAGATGACAGAACCTGACAGGAAGGATAAGCAGGCATCATGGACGACATCATAAATATCGACTGAACATGATGAAGGAGAAAGACTTAGTCTAACAACAAACGAGTTTGTAGGAGTAGTGGTTGGTTATCAAGACTGGTTCTTCAACAACATGGGAGAGAAGATAAGCCTGGAATTGGAAAATAACGAGAAAGGAGGAGAAGAAAGGGGAAGCAAGCATAGAAGGGGGAGGCACACAACAGCCAAGCAACGGACGAAAAATAACAACACTAATTCCACTTCTTCATTTGAGGAGAACTATCTTAAAAATATTATCATCAAAAACCCAAGTATCAAACACACATATAACAATACATTTAGTATGCATCATGTAAAAACACCTTGTAATCATCCTCAAAGATCTAGTGATACATATTCAGGTTGGGTAATCAATCCCACCTGCGGTTTTTCCCATTCACGGGTTTTCCGCGTCAATAATTATTTGTGTCATTTTTATTTACATTGTTCTTAGTTTAGTTCCATTGCATAATTAATTGAATCAACTGAACTTAGCATTTAACCTGCAAATTTTGGTAAAAACAATGGGCATCGTCTGTGGGAAACTTGCTAAGGATTTGGTTGTTACATTATGATGGCAGGAGATAACTTGGATGAACATGTTACCAATCAAGGAGCTGAGGTTGAGAGCAACAGAGAGATGGCAGCAACGTTGAAGAAACTACAAGAGGATATGGAGAAGATACGTTCTGAAAATGAGACGTTGAAGAAAGAATTAACCATGACTAAATCCAGAACCAAGATGACAACAAAGAAGATAATCCTAAGTGTAATTAGACGTCTAGACATGGATGATGTTGAGGAATGGGATCAATAAGAAGGCCCAAGAAACGGTAATGATGATGTTATCGAGATAGAGGACATAGAGAACGTACCAAATAATGAGGATGACGTAGACAAACAACGTGATGAGCAACGATATGATGATCGTGAAGCTCGAGAAGGAGATACTGATAGAAGAAGGTCACGCCACAGAAGTGCGAGATCTCGAAACCAAATTGTGGAGGAATTCAAAAAAGAACTAAAAGAAGTGAGGAATTTAATTGAAAGAATCCCTGGAGTTCCAAAGCCATTGGAGAAGGTGACCCCCACAAGGTATGCCGACTCACCCTTTCATGACACATCGCTCTGGTAAAAATACCAAAATAACTCACAGTACCACAAATGAGGCCATACGACGACACTAGCGACCCGCTGGAACATATTGCACAGTATAAACAACGAATGTTCACAGTGTCAATTACACATGACCTGAAGGAAGCTTGTATGTGCAAGGGCTTTGGTTCTACTCTATCAGGATCAGCCTTGTAATGGTTCGTGAATCTTCCATATGGGAGCATCAAGATGTTTGCCGACCTGGTAGATGCGTTCAACATGCAATTTGCTAGTAGTAGAGTGTTTGAAAAACTACCAGTGACTTATATAAGGTTGTACGACGATATAGAGAGCCATTGCGTGATTACTTGACGTAATTCGACAGAGAGAAAGTAACTATTACCAGCTGTGATGTGCCCACAGCTATTGAAGCGTTCAGAAGGGAATTAGAACGGGAATCTCCACTTTAAAAAGAATTGACAAAGTATCCTTGTAGAACAATGGATGATGTGCAAGTCAAAGCTATGGCACATGTTAGGTTGGAAGAAAACAGGATGGAGGACGACAAGAAGTATTATAAGCCTTCGAGAAATATTACGACACCAAGATCTAGGCAATACTAACCCTATGCAAGGCCTTCCAAGGATTAAGTTTATGTCAACTCGACACGGGAACACAACTATTGGAAAAAGGAGGAATGGTGACTGGAGGAAGGACCCTAATCTGCCACCAACTTATGACAGCTACGGCTTCATGATAACACCTCCAGCCATAATGAAAGAGTTCACCAAGTTGGGAGATGTAGTCAAATGGCCAGTAAAGGGCAACAAGCCTAAGGCAAATATGGATTCCAAGCTATGGTGTGACTATCATGGAGATTACGGACATAAAGCTTATAAATGTGTAGCTTTATGAAAGGAATTATAATTTTTAACCAAGAAAGGATACCTAACAGAGTTCATGACATCAAAGAAGGCAGCTTACGTCAGGAGGGACGGGTCGCCCAAGAGAGACAATGTGACATAAATGAGGCAACCACCACCATCACCACATCACAAAGTAATTAACTTTATTATGGGTGGTTCCGAAGTGTGTGGATCAACATATTCATAAGCTAAAAGGGCATCTAGAGAAACAGATGTACGAGTTACCCAAGTAGGAGTCGGTAGCAGTACTTTACCATCTCTGATGTTCGACGAATCAGAAAAAAGAAGCATACGAGAACCACAACAAGATGGGCTTGTCATCTCACTCCTCATGAAAATTGCTTGATCAAGAGAATACTAGTTGACAACGGGAGCGCTGCCAACATCATGATATTGAGCACGCTGAAACAAATGGGTATGGAAGAAAGTGACATAATTAAGAAATCGACAACATTGGTCGGATTTAGTGGAGAAACCAAACCTACATTAGGTGAAATTACATTGCCTACGTATACATAATGAGTAAATCTTTTAGAAAATTTTTGCATAATAGACGTCGATTCGACATACAACATAATCATGGAAAGGCCTTAGATTCACAATTTGAAAGTTGTACCGTCGACATACCATCAAATTCTCAAATTCCCAACACCATGGGGAGCTCCGGAGATACGAGGGGACCAAGATATGGCACGTGAATGTTACAAAACGTGTCTGAAACCAGTTATACAACATCATGGGAATGATATGCCCGTGGCTATAGTAACAAGACCTGAGAAATTAGATGAAATCGACCTAAAGATAGGAGACAAAAAAGTGCTAATAGGAGAGGACCTGTCACCAACAATCGAGGCAAATTTGGTGAATTTTTTTGACTACGAGATTGGATGCATTTGCGTGGGAACATGATGACATAACATGAATATAACCAAATTTCATCACGCACAAGTTAAATGTTAATCCTAGCTATCCCCCCGTTTAACAGAAAAGAAGGAAATTTATGGCGGAAAGAAACAAGATAATTAATGATGAAGTTGATAGATTTATGAAGGATGGGATGATAAAGGGAGTTGACTACCCATAGTGGCTAGTAAATGTCATCATAGTACATAAGAAGAATGGGAAATGGAGAGTTTGTGTTGACTACACGGAATTGAACAAAGCTTTCCCTAAGGACTCGTATCCATTATCTCATATTGACACTATGGTGGACTCAACGGCTGCACATGAATTATTAACATTTTTGGATGCCTCAAGTAGTTTTAATTAGATATAAATGGAGTCGTCTGATTGCGGAAAGACAACATTCATGACGAACAGGGGGATATATTGCTACTTGGCCATGCCCTTTGGATTACGAAATGTTGGGGCAACATTTCAGAGCCTCGTCAACAAGATGTTCAATGACCTAATAGGTCACACAATGGAAGTCTACATAGATGACATGGTTGTCAAGTCTGTTGATGCTGAAAATCATGTATGTTACCTTCAAGAGGTGTTTGACATATTAAGGTCATACAACATGAAACTGAACCCCATTAAATGCAATTTTACTATATCATCAGGAAAGCTTCTCAGACACATGGTGACAAGGAGAGGCATTGAGGCCAGTCCAGAACAAATCAAGGCGATCATTGAACTAAAAAGCCCTTCAAATGTCAAAGATGTCCAAAAGTTGATGGGAAGAGCCGCGACTTTGAATAGGTTTATCTCATGATCGTCTGACAGATGCAAGTTTTTTTACGATGTGCTAAGAAAGAACAAAGGGTTTTTATGGTCAGATAAACAGGAAGCTGCTCTAAATGACTTGAAAAGTTATATCACTACGCCTACACTCATGTCTAAGCCCCTTCAAGGTGAAGACCTTTTTGTTTACTTGTCTGTAACAGATCATGCAGTAAGTGGAGTGCTGGTGAAGGAAAGTGAAGGTGTCCAGTCACATGTCTACTATGTCAGCAAAAGCTTGGTAGATGCGGAAACAAGGTACATATCTCTTGAAAAGTTAGTACTCACATTAGCCATGACTTCAACTAAATTAAGGCATTATTTTGAATCACACAAAATACATGTCATGACGAACTTTCCTTTGAGAAATGTTTTGAGTAAACCCGACTTGACGGGAAGGATGGCAAAGTGGGTAATACGTTTAAGCACCTATGACATCACATATGACACCAGGACGGCTATAAAATCACAAGCCCTAGCTGATTTTGTGGCTGATTTCAGTCCAAGCCAGATGTCAACAGCTGAGAAGGAATTCCAACAATCCTTTTCAAGGGTAGACATGAAGCCATGGACGCTGTATACTAATGGAGCCTCAAATTTAAACGGAACAGGATTGGGGTTTGTCCTCAAATTGCCACAGGGGGATATGATTGCACAATCAATATGCTGCGACTTCAAAGCTATGAACAATGAGGCCAAGTACGAGCACTGATTATGGGACTCACGATTGCTAAAGACATGAAGATTAGAAGCATTGACATCAACTATGAATCACTGTTAATCGTTAATTATATCAAGGGATCCTACGAAGCCAAAGATCCAAAGATGATCACATACTTGTACATCACCAAAAAGTTAACGAATTGCTTTGACAACTTCAGCATACAGCAGATTCCAAGAGAGAATAATGTACAAGCCGAAGAATTAGCCGGTTTAGGAGCTGTTTCTAAGGATATTGACTTGAAAAACATCCCAATGGTCCATATCATGAAGCCTGCTAGTGAAAAATTAGTTCATGACATAGAAATGATAGCTCTTGATCGACATGTTTATAGTATCAGTGAAGACGTGGACAGCTGGATTAAAGTATACAAATATTACTTACAGCTTGATGTAAAACCAAACAACAACAATGAAGCTAGGACCCTTAGGATGAAAGCTTCAAGGTTTACAGTCATAGATGACGAGCTATTCAAAAAATCTTCTACGAGGCTGCTTCAAAGATGCTTGAGAAAGCACGAGGCCGACATAGTATTAAGAGATGCACATGAAGGAGAGTGTGAAAATTATACCAATGGAAGAAATCTCTCATTAAATATTCTATGTTTGGGTTATTACTGGCTGACGCTAAGACATGATACTCTAGATTACACAAGGAGATGTGACGCATGTCAGAGATATGCACCTATCATACACCAACCATCTGAGTACCTTAACATGTCTATTCCCTCTTGGCCTTTCATGAAATAGGGGATGGACATTGTGGGGAAGATGCCACCTGCACCTGGGAAAAAGGTGTTCATGCTACATGACAGATTACTTTTCAAAATGAATCGAGGCAGAAGGATTCAAGCAGGTTACGTCAAAAGAAGTGATATCGTTTATCAAGAGAAACATTCTTTGCTAGTTTGGTGTTCCGTCTGAAATTATTTGTGACAATAGGTCATAATTTATAAGTGACAAGACAGAAGCATTTTGCAAACGTTGGAACATCAACTTGATTAAGTCGACACCAAGATACCCTCAAGCCAATGGACAGGCTAAATCGAGCAACAAGATCATAATCAACATTCTTAAATGGAGACTGACATCATGAAAAGGAAAGTGGGCTGGAGAATTGCCTTGGGTGTTATGGTCAGACGGGACGACTCCTAAGACGTCAACGGGACATACGCCATATATCCTAGTCTATGGCACTAAAGTTGTCTTACCAACAGAAATCTTGATACCAACATCCAGGTACGGACTATTGACGACTGACATGAACAATATAGAATTGGCACATGACCAGGATATTATGGATGAACTTAGAAAGATGGTGAGGATTCGTATGGTTTCTTATCAGCAAAGGGTGGCCAACACATATAACAAACATGTCCATGTAAGAGCTTTCCATGTTGGTGACTTGGTGTTAAAGAAGACGTTACAAAACACTATGGACGTGACTGCAGGGAAATTCACTGACACATGGGAAGGTCCTTACTTTATTGATGTTGTCGTTAGACATGGGGCTTACCGGTTGTCAAGCATGGACGACACACAAGTACCAAGAAGATGGAATTCTTTGCACTTTAATCTTTATCATGTGTAAAGTTTCTTATCCTATCTTTTAAAATTCAGTTCTTAGGAATCCTTGATCAATAAGTCGCGAGGACATAGTTAATTGTCGTTGTTCGCTTATGTTTGATGTGACATTTTACTTATGACATTTAATTTGAGAAAGCTTGATTTCATACTTATATTCTCAACCCCTTGTGATTTGCATCATGAATTACATTACTATGCAAATAAATTTTTATCAATTATGTTTGCTTACTAGATTTGTTTACGCAAGTTCACTTTGTTAGAATTATCTCAATTATATAATTATAAGCTAATACATGCTAAAGAAGTATGCGAATTACGAACATAAGGGTTGATCACCCGACTACAATTGTGCTACTTCAAATAAAAATGCTATAAGCATTTTTCAAATATAGTTGACATGAAAGTGATATCATGTTTATTACAACGACAGGTGACATTTATACACATTCACGTTATTCCACTAAGTGATATAAAAACTTGGTGAGTTTCAAGAGGGGATAAGGCCTTTTAACCACTCTACGAATGCATGTACCGACGTATGTTGACAAATCAAACAAAAGAATAATAACGATTACGATTACAACAAATTAAGTCAATAAATTACATAATGACGACAATAACGACGTTCTCACCTTTTGAGAACTAACTGGAAAGATTTTCAAATCACAAGATTAAACAATTACGCGACGCTCGACACTTTAACAAACACTATGTAATAACCCCAATTTTTGGAAATTTTTGAAACCCTTATGAATAGTGTTTTTGCTGAATGAGAAAACTTTTCATGCCACACTATGTAGGGGTTCTGATATGGATATTCTGAGATTTTATTAGTACTTTATATGGGATATAAGTGTATGTAAAGATCGTCAGAATCCAAATCCGAACACTTTGATTTTTCCCGGAAATCCACTAGATACGGAGAGAATTGAGTATAAGGTAACAGGATAAAAAGGATTTAAATTAAAGGATTATAATAGAGGATCATAAAAAGGAATATAATGTATTGAGAAAGGTTAAGGGAACCTAAGTAATAAGATCCCGGGTATGATCCTTCAAACGATAAACGAGAACGAAAGTTAAACGAACCGTATAACAGATCAGCGGTCATTAGGAAGTTAATCAAAAGGGATTAGAGAGAGTGATGTCACCCAACCAATGAGAGGAGGACAAAGAGGGAAGGATGACATCACAACATGACATAGGCATGACAGGGGAAGGAAGGAGATGTGGTGGCTTTTTAACCACACAAAATCAAGGGCAAATAGGTAATTAACTAAAACAAACACAAAATAAAACCAACCAAGCCAAGAAAATCATTTTCATCAAAAAAATCAAAAAGAAACCAAGGCATTGTTCTTCATAGCTCTCGGCTTTTTACTATTGCAAAGGGAGAGAAATTCAAAACTCAAGATCCAAGCTTCCTAAATTGGTGAGTTAATTCCCTAATCATCCTTATGCTTAGTTAGGGCTATATCATGAGTTTAAGCCATCAATTCCTTCTCAATCTTCTTCGTTTAATCAATGAAGAAGACAATGAATAGTGTTTTCAAGTTTTTAACTTGAAATTTTTCTTGATTTCCTTGAAGATCCAAGCATTCCTAAGACTTCTTAAGGCTTCCTAGCTCCTCCCACCACTTCGAGGAAGGTATATCATCTCCAAACCCTAGATTCCTATGTATTATAAGATGATTTTGATTAGTAGGGTGATATTGTAGCTTAATGTTTGTGATTTAGAGTTTGGGATTGAAATGGTATTGAAATGGAATGGTAAATGTTGTTGTTTTGGTTAAAAGATTGTAGTATGGTTAAATTCAAGCTTAGGCATAAGTATGAATGTTAAAATTGAATTGGTTGGGGCTGATATGATGTGATAAGGATGAATGTTGGTTGTATGTTTGATTTGAGGTTGAATTGGGTTGGTTTTGAATGGTTTTAAATTGGGAAATCGCGTAAACATAGCCGTCGTAACGTCCGATTTTCTTTGGACTGCTTTTGTGCATAACATTAGGACCCGAGAACCCCCTGCTAGATTATGACCATTGCCATTTCTAGATAGCTCGTGTTACGAGCTTCGTTTTGATATGTAGTTCGTTCGATTCCGATGCACGGTTTAGGAGAAACGACCGTTTTAAGTAACGGCCTTTCGCGAACGAAACATTTCCCCTCGCCTTACTTTGAAACATAGGTTAAAGACCAAAAAGGGTTAATTAATGTATGAAACATTTATGGTAAGTGTGTTAAGCAGTTGGTAAGACACTCGCAAAGGAATCGCCTTAAAACTCGTAAAGGTTAAATTACTAAAAATGGTGGAGCCGAGGGTACTCGAGTGACTTAAGAGAATTAGTAAGCGCAAAACGAGCGTTAGAGTCTGAGTTGGTTAGAGTATAGATTTACAAGTGACTTTGGTTTAATTCCAACTTACTTGTTGCTTATAGGTTACCAGACTCGTCCCGAGCCATTCGTAACCCCCAGTCGCTCAGGCAAGTTTTCTATCCGTTATACTGTTGTTGTGATGTATTTGTGTATATGCATGATCTTGCGTTAAATGCATATTTGTTATAGCAGATTCTTGCGATATATTGTAGCATGTTATATGGTACATATGCATACCTGTTTCGTATTCTTGTCATATATATATCTGTTGGTTCAGTTGATAATACCTATGCTAGAGGATAGCAGTATTTTGCATATACCCTTATTATAAGGACCCAAAAGGTGAAAACATTTTCTAAAACCGGGAGTCGAGGATCCCGAGTAGATTTTGTATATATGTATATATATACATATATATTTATATATATATATGGTTATAGTTTTCAAAACTATTAATCGAATAAGGTTTATTCGATAACTTTATTTTATTTAATGAATATTATTATGAATATTCATTCGAGGGCTTATGACTTCTTTATTTTATTTAATGAATATTATTATGAATATTCATTCGAGGGCTTATGACTTCTTTATTTTATTAAATGAATATTATTTGAATATTCATTCGAGGGCTTATGACTCTTTATATTATTTATTGAATATTATTTTGAATATTATTTGAGGGCTTATGACTCTTTTATATTATTATTGGATATTACTTGGATATTCATTTGAGGATGTATGACTCCTTTATTTTATGAATATTATTTATAATATTCATTCGAGGTATTATGACTCCGCTTATTACTGCAATATATTCTTTATTTTATTAAAGAATAAGGTGTCAATAATCAAACTTATTTTCGATTATTCAAATAAAGATAGTACTTTCGTATAAGTATATCTTTGGTTATTTAATACTCGTTTCAAGTATAAGTTTTAATACTTCTACTTCAATTATTTTTATAAAGATTATTCTTTAAGGGAATATTATTTAAATAATAATATTCAGACATTTTCTAAATATACTGGGGACTGATTTACTTCATTAAATCAGCTTTACTCCAAACACTCTTTAAAGTGTTTTCGAGTCTTCAAAATGATTTTTATAAGTTAGAGCGAATCCCAAAACTCATTTTTATATTTAAGATCTTCCTTTTTAAGGGGATTTAAATACTCGCTCAAAACCTGAGGGATCCGGCTCTGTGGTGTATTTTATATTCGCAACAAGGTTGCAGTTTTGGTAAATGAATTGATTACTTACCCAACGTTCGGGAAGTAAGTCCATCTATTGAGTCGGCATAAGCAACATGGGCTCAGTGGGCGTCCATGATAGTGTAAGTGGCTCAGTGGGAGTCCATCAAATGCATAAGTGGCTGAGTGGCAGTCCAGCATAAGGTCCTAATGAGACCAGGGTGATGACCAGTGGGGAATTCGTCCATCTACTAGTAGAAAAGGTTACTTATTGGTATCTTTGCCTGATCAGCAAGATATCTGGTTTATGCCAAAATTCTTTTCCTTTCCAAATTTATTGGATATTGCAATTCTGTTCATACTTTACATGACAGAGGTTTTCAGGAAATGTATAAAGAAGATGTATATGTGGATATATATATATATATCATAACTAAATGAAGTATATCATAACTTCATTTCCTTTAATAATATTTCAAAGGTTGAATCTATTCAAATCTTGCCTTGTAGTCTCATCTATGTGATGAACTTTTGAAACTGATTATAACTTGAACGGTGGTAGTTCAAGTAGTATTTGGGAAAGATATAAGTATATTGGGGTATCTTATAACTTCGTCTTTTAAACTTATATCTAATTAATAATTGTCTTATGAATGACAAAGATTTTCAGAAAAACGTTGAGACGAGGTTAGATATATGAGATCACCTTGCAACGATATTTTTTTATACAGTTATACACTGGGACTTTGTGTATATTATGCATGGAAGAGGACTTCCAATATTTTGAAAAGTATATATGTATATATATATACTGAATATTTTGCGACTTCATCGCATTAAGATATCAACTTGGTTCATTTCTTTTGACCAAGACTTTCATGAGTACTATGAGAAGACTCATATATTGTTAATCATTATACATATTATTTTGGTGGGCTTGCTGCTCACCCTTGCTTTCTTCTTTCATCACACAACATCAGATAGATAAGATGAACAGGACCAAGCTCCCAATTCGCAAGCGGATAGGAAACGTTCTGCAGCTTTCTGGAAGCGTTGAGGCCGCTGTAGCTGAGGTAGAAATTACCAATAGGCTAAGTTTTCGACTAATAATGTACCAGACTTATGTATATTATGAATTGTAATAATGGCAAAGAAATGTAAGTTTATCCAGAAAACCTTTTAAGGTGTATTGACATATAATTGTGGAATAAAACGACTTGTGATTATTTTTGAATATTCATCTCTGAGACTATAACTTGTGGTGTGTGTGTGTATTGTGGGGTCACAGTACAGAGTAGTTGATTGTGTATTAAGATTGGGTGTTATTAAGGGAAATGGATCTCGTGACAACCCGGATCCCCGACCCCGGATTTGGGGGTGTTACAGAAATGGTATCAGAGCTAAGCGTTATAAACCTCAGAGATGAAGTGACGTTAAGATAATAAGTTCACTAAGATAAATAAGAACTCTTGCCAAGTTCATAGTCGGACTACCTAATGTAGTACTGACAGTTAAAACCCTTATGGGAACCCTTATAAATATCGTGATAGAAGCGTAGTTCGTTATCGTATATGGTAGCGGGACTCCGAACCCTGAGGTTGAGGAGCAACAACGCGATGATGTTTTATTACTAATTGGAGATCGGATTGTGGATCCGATAGAGCGTCCTAACGCAGGACCGGATGATGTTGATATTGAGGATGTTGTCCTAGAAGGGATAGTTGCTGAGGAGGATCCCATGGAGGATCCTGACAAGAATGAATAAAGGACCACTGATGAATTGATGACCATGGTTAGGTCGACTACCAGAGGTAGGATTGGTCGATCACTACCGGAGGTTCGTTCAAGTTTGTAAAGATAGTAGCCCCCTTTAACGTGGCTTACTCGTAAGACTGAGAAGTTCGAATGTACAGAGAAATGCGAGAACAGCTTTCAAGAACTGAAGCAAAGGTTGGTGACGGCCCCTATGCTGGCGTTGCCGGATGGAAAAGGAGATTTTGTGATTTGTAAGTGACGCTTCGCATAAGGAATTAGGGTGCTTCTTATATAGCACAGCAAGATAATCGCGTCTGCGTCAATATAATTAAGGGAATAAAAAAATTCGATATCCCCACCCATGAGCTTGGGCTCGTCTAAAGATTGGAGGCAATATTTGTATGGAGAGAAGTGCGAGATTTACCTAAGCCATAAGTGCTCTAGTACATTTTCACGCAGAAAAGAGCTCAACATGTGCCAAATGAGGTGGTTAGAGCTAATCAAGGATTACGATTATGAGATTCTTTATCATTCGGGGAAAGCCAATGTGGTGGCTGATGCCCTTAGTAAAAAGGAGAGACTCAAGATGATAATGTCTTTGAGAGAGTTTATAAGAGATTTTGAGAAAATGGAAATAGAAGTGAAGGTAACCGGAGCCGGTACCGAAAAGCTGTTTGAGATTGCAATACAGTCCGAATTATCGGAAAAGAACATATTGTGCGAGAAAAAGTGAAGAATGAAGGCAGAGAGCCAACAAATAGATATGAGATAATACCGAGAAAGATGATAAGGGAATAATGAGGTATCCCTATAGAATTTGGGTTCCAAATGTTCAAGAGCTTAAAGATGAGATCTTAGATGAAAGTCATAGTTCAAGGAATAAGATTAAGGGCAAACCCTGAATGTGATAGTCAGGGAGGACGCCATCAAGATAGAAGGAACCCATAACATAATGAAGTGGAAAATGAGGATTTTAACGTATAAGATAACCCCAAGTATGGGAGAAGGATGAAACATTTCATACTAAGGAAACAGAAAGTCGAGTAAGGAAAGGAGACCGAGACGGTACTCCTTTACGGCAATTCATGGACCTGTCTAAAAAGAACTTAGACTATTATCCCCAACTACCACCTTGAGGAAACAATGCGGTAGGAAATTCTTTCATGACCTTTAAGTCGCTAAGCTCTCAGAGTTCCAAGGAACAAGCTGACCCAGCCAAGGCAAGAGCCTGGCTAAAGAAAATATAGGAATCATTTGAGATTCAAAATGATTGATGAACCACAAAAGACTGTTTTTGTCACTTACCCTCCTAAGAGAGAGACCACCCGCTGGTGAAAGGCCAAGGAAGGCACGGAGCAAGAGATTATAATAAACTGATTTAGGTTCAGTCAATTGTTTTCGGGAAAGTAATTCCCAAAGATAAGGAGATAGTGTAAAAGCTTTAGAGCCAGAACAAAGGCAGATGAGTATGATGAATTATGAATCTAAGTTGTAAAAGTTATCAAGATTCGTTCTGAAGACACGAATCCAGAATGACGGGATGTTTGAAATCAATGCTTATGTTGTGTTGGTTCATGAAATAATGATAAAAGAAAGGAATATAAAGGCAAGAGAGTTTGAGGAATGATAAGGGAGTTGGGTATGAGGAAACCCTAAAGACTCGTAGCAATAGACATAGAAAAGTATGTAATTGTCAGGATGAGGGTGATTCACCATGAGTTAAAGTTGATGATTGAAGGAATAAGAGATACATATATTTTATCCCCTGTAAGTTGGGAGGATTTGAGGAAACCTTGAGATAGTTCGAAGGATAAATATTGAGACGCGGATAGACTGAGGAGACAAGAAAGTAAGAAATTAAGAAAATTGGATGAAGGAAGTGACCTTCAAGAAGGTGAAGTGTAAGACCGGTGGCATGATACCCAGAAAGGGAGACGCCAGATATGAAAGATATCCCAACATTGAGGTGACTGTTGAGATAAACAACAAAAGTAAATAAGGAATTATTAAGAAGAAGTTCACGTTGAACACGACCAATATCTTCCAGAACATCCTTGTTATCGTTACCAAATTAGGCAAGACAAGCGGATAACCGTTGTTATCTTTTGGAGGCCATATTGATTAACCCCATTTTGAAAACAAATGTTATTGTGAAATTAGGCATATACTATCGAGGTGGAAATGATTGAATAAGACACCCTTATCAAGGATATATGACTTGATTTATCCATGGAAGGATGCAGGTACCTTTTAAAGGTGGAATTAAGGATAGAACATCGGTAACTTAAAATGAATCCTAGGGGAATGCATAAAGGTCGGCATTTCACCCTTAATAGGGACATCATGAATTTGACAGTATGATTGGGAAAGGGTTAAGGTAACAACAACCTTTAAGAATTAATGGAGAAATTTTTCAGAAGTATATAGACAATGGTTCTAGTATTAGTAAATGGTATTTTGATATGCCTTGTATCTAAGGATACAGGAGGAACGATTGAAGGATAACCTTAGAGGTTTTACAAGGAGAAAGGTAATATTCAAAATTCTCAAGAATAGAAATTTTGATAAAGGAAATATGACGTGATTATAATGATGCCAAGTGGGGCACGTGTTAAACCACGAGAAAGTATGGATCGAACCAGTAAAGGTCGAAATTGTTCAGGGCAATTAGGACCTAAGACAAAAGATGTTCTAAGTACGATCGAGAGTCAGTCGCGACAGTGATTAACCTCTAAAGACTGAGGCAATAACTTATGGAAAAATGGTGATTTCTTTTCTTACTCATCAGATTCTAAGGAAGACATTTTCACATAAGCAGTGATTGAAATAAGGTAGAGAATTTATTTGGAGGTGGTTAAAATGACATTGATTGTAAGGAAATTTTACTATTAGGAAAGGCCAAAGAGGTGGCCGACACTTTAAAGGTAAGAGAATAATTATAGGCGCTCGTGCCAGAGGAATGCAGTGATGATGGTTAAAGCTATGAAGGTTGTATTATGGTTTGGAAGATTGACATTCCTTCTGATGACTGTGCAATACCCAACCATAATAGTAGATGGTAAAGGTTTAATTCATGTAATCGCCATGAGCAGGCTATCTATCTCAGAAGATACTATCTTGAGATAAGTCAGGACCATGTTTCAAAAAGGACTAGACGAACCTTTGAGTTAAGTCTTCTATTTAAGGCATATGATTAAGAATGGTATTAACCTGCTATCGTTGCTTTGATGGAAACTCTTCTGCAATTTTATTTGTTGCATGTCATGTATGTATGTCAGGATCAGGAGTGTTCTTCATAAATCATGAATGGTGATTATGTTACCTCCTTAGAAGGATTCGATACGACATGTATGGACTCCGTATGGTTAGATATTAAGACTTCATGGAAAATGAATGACTACAGTAGGTCAGTGGTGGACCATAGTAAGGCAGCAATGATTCTGTGAGTAATGAGCTGATTACAACCGTGAGAGTTGTATTGGAATGGGTGTTGCGATTGAGTACCACTAATCGGGTCGTGGTAGTGTATAAGTTATTATTGATAGACTAAGTAAGTAGAGTATCTACCTATTGAATATTTACTCCTTCTTAGCAATAGAGAGTCGTATTACTATATGAGGAAGGTTGCGGTGCGAGCATAGAATCCTAGTAACGGTGATATATAGAATGAGATCCCAGATTCGATTTTCGATGTCGAGGGAGTTTCAAAGGTAATTGTGTATAAGCTCGAGGAAGAGCATGGGTCCATAGAATGATGGACGGAATAGCAAATATTTAGGCATGTGAAATACGATGCTATAATACTTGATGTTGATATAAATACTCATATGTTTCGTTCTCCTATGACAAACCTCTATAGTTCAGAGGTAGGTTCCAAGCCAGATATTTTGTGGCAGTATATTTTTTTTCATATATACAATTCTCTTCAATTCGTTCTTTTCTCTTCTTTTCATTTCATGTAAGCTGAGAAGAACAACCCTTCCAGAAAGGGGAGGTATTGCCGAATGACTATCTATCTGTGTGATAGAAGCCTAGTAGGATACCATCTATTGTTTAATTGCTTGTCAAGTACTAAAGGCTGGCCACCTTCTGTACTAACTATACGATATAACAAGTGTTCATGATCATAGTGATCTCTCAACAAATTCCTTTACTTTTATATGAAGGATTAAGCTTTCGAAAATAGAAACAGCTGAAAAAGGAGTAATAAAGTTTTGGTGGTATTCGGAATGGAAACACATTCGTGATACTAAGGTTGACGTGGTTATTAAAAGGTTATAGAACGCTAACGAGCCAAAGGTATAACCAGTATAAGATTAGGAACGGAAGGTGATAGCGATTACGAACTGGAAAAGAATGGGTATTGAGAAGCAAAAGCTATAATGTTAGAAGCTATGATGAGAGTCTGTGCAATAGACTTGAAAGAATTTGGAATGATCACTTAACGCGGATTAAGTTATCTTACGACAATAGATCATATGTCATTATCGAGATGTCGCCTTATGAGATCCTTGAGGGAAGACAATGTCGATCTCCCTTATGTTAGGATGAAGTTGTAGAGCGCAAGATGCTCGGAACCGCAGTAGTCCAAAGGACCAGGGATATAATAGATCTAATCAGAGGACGGCTGGTAGTAACCCAAGATGGACATAAGAGGTATGCTGATTTGACTCAAAAAGGGCAAGGAGTATGAAATAGAGGGCCTAGTAATGTTATAGGTATCCCCTTGGAAACCCTTGGAAAGGATTGATGAAGTTCGGAAAGAAAGGAAAGCTAAGTCTACAATTTGTTGGACCCTTGGATATATTAAGACGTTTGGGAAGTTAGCATATGAGCTAGCCCTACCCCCGAACCTGTAGCAAGTTCATAACGTGTTCCACGTATCAATGTTAAGGAATTGTAATTCGGAAGCCAGACAAATAGGGGCATATGAGCGCATAGACATGCAACCAGACGTAACCTATATGGAGCAACCAGGAAGGGTATAGATTAAGAAGGAACGAGTGCTTAGGAGAAGGGTTATCAAACTAGTAAGAGTTTGATGGTAGAACCACAATATGGGAAAATTTACTCGAGAGTTAGAAAGTGCAATGCTAAGAGAGTATCCCTATTCATTTTCTATCTGATTCCGGGACGGAATCCTTTTAAGGAGGGGAGACTGTAATAACCCCAATTTTTGGAAATTTTTTAAACCCTTGTGAATAGTGTTTTTGCTGAATGAGAAAACTTTTCATGCCACACTATGTAGGGGTTCTGATATGGATATTCTGAGATTTTATTAGTACTTTATATGGGATATAAGTGTATGTAAAGATCGTCAGAATCCAAATCCGAACACTTTGATTTTTCCCGGAAATCCACTAGATACGGAGAGAATTGAGTATAAGGTAACAGGATAAAAAGGATTTAAATTAAAGGATTATAATAGAGGATCATAAAAAGGAATATAATGTATTGAGAAAGGTTAAGGGAACCTAAGTAATAAGATCCCGGGTATGATCCTTCAAACGATAAACGAGAACGAAAGTTAAGCGAACCGTATAACAGATCAACGGTCATTAGGAAGTTAATCAAAAGGGATTAGAGAGAGTGATGTCACCCAACCAATGAGAGGAGGACAAAGAGGGAAGGATGACATCACAACATGACATAGGCATGACATGGGAAGGAAGGAGATGTGGTGGCTTTTTAACCACACAAAATCAAGGGCAAATAGGTAATTAACTAAAACAAACACAAAATCAAACCAACCAAGCCAAGCAAATCATTTCCATCAAAAAAATCAAAAAGAAACCAAGGCATTGTTCTTCATAGCTCTCGGCTTTTTACTATTGCAAAGGGAGAGAAATTCAAAACTCAAGATCCAAGCTTCCTAAATTGGTGAGTTAATTCCCTAATCATCCTTATGCTTAGTTAGGGCTATATCATGAGTTTAAGCCATCAATTCCTTCTCAATCTTCTTCATTTAATCAATGAAGAAGACAATGAATAGTGTTTTCAAGTTTTTAACTTGAAATTTTTCTTGATTTCCTTGAAGATCCAAGCATTCCTAAGACTTCTCAAGGCTTCTTAAGGCTTCCTAGCTCCTCCCACCACTTTGAGGAAGGTATATCATCTCCAAACCCTAGATTCCTATGTATTATAAGATGATTTTGATTAGTAGGGTGATATTGTAGCTTAATGTTTGTGATTTAGAGTTTGGGATTGAAATGGTATTGAAATGGAATGGTAAATGTTGTTGTTTTAGTTAAAAGATTGTAGTATGGTTAAATTCAAGCTTAGGCATAAGTATGAATGTTAAAATTGAATTGGTTGGGGCTGATATGATGTGATAAGGATGGATGTTGGTTGTATGTTTGATTTGAGGTTGAATTGGGTTGGTTTTGAATGGTTTTAAATTGGGAAATCGCGTAAACATAGTCGTCGTAATGTCCGATTTTCTTTGGACTGCTTTTGTGCATAACATTAGGACCCGAAAACCCCCTGCTAGATTATGACCATTGCCATGTCTAGATAGCTCGTGTTACGAGCTTCGTTTTGATATGTAGTTCGTTCGATTCCGATGCACGGTTTAGGAGAAACGACCGTTTTAAGTAACGGCGTTTCGCGAACGAAACATTTCCCCTCGCCTTACTTTGAAACATAGGTTAAAGACCAAAAAGGGTTAATTAATGTATGAAACATTTATGGTAAGTGTGTTAAGCAGTTGGTAAGACACTCGCGAAGGAATCGCCTTAAAACTCGTAAAGGTTAAATTACTAAAAATGGTGGAGCCGAGGGTACTCGAGTGACTTAAGAGAATTAGTAAGCGCAAAACGAGCGTTAGAGTCTGAGTTGGTTAGAGTATAGATTTACAAGTGACTTTGGTTTAATTCCAACTTACTTGTTGCTTATAGGTTACCAGACTCGTCCCGAGCCATTCGTAACCCCCAGTCGCTCGGGCAAGTTTTCTATCCGTTATACTGTTGTTGTGATGTATTTGTGTATATGCATGATCTTGCGTTAAATGCATATTTATTATAGCAGATTCTTGCGATATATTGTAGCATGTTATATGGTACATATGCATACCTGTTTCGTATTCTTGCCATATATATATCTGTTGGTTCAGTTGATAATACCTATGCTAGAGGATAGCAGTATTTTGCATATACCCTTATTATAAGGACCCAAAAGGTGAAAACATTTTCTAAAACCGGGAGTCGAGGATCCCGAGTAGATTTTGTATATATGTATATATATACATATATATTTATATATATATATATATGGTTATAGTTTTCAAAACTATTAATCGAATAAGGTTTATTCGATAACTTTATTTTATTTAATGAATATTATTATGAATATTCATTCGAGGGCTTATGACTTCTTTATTTTATTTAATGAATATTATTATGAATATTCATTCGAGGGCTTATGACTTCTTTATTTTATTAAATGAATATTATTTGAATATTCATTCGAGGGCTTATGACTCTTTATATTATTTATTGAATATTATTTTGAATATTATTTGAGGGCTTATGACTCTTTTATATTATTATTGGATATTACTTGGATATTCATTTGAGGATGTATGACTCCTTTATTTTATGAATATTATTTATAATATTCATTCGAGGTATTATGACTCCGCTTATTACTGCAATATATTCTTTATTTTATTAAAGAATAAGGTGTCAATAATCAAACTTATTTTCGATTATTCAAATAAAGATAATACTTTCGTATAAGTATATCTTTGGTTATTTAATACTCGTTTCAAGTATAAGTTTTAATACTTCTACTTCAATTATTTTTTTAAAGATTATTCTTTATGGGAATATTATTTAAATAATAATATTCAGACATTTTCTAAATATACTGGGGACTGATTTACTTCATTAAATCAGCTTTACTCCAAACACTCTTTAAAGTGTTTTCGAGTCTTCAAAATGATTTTTATAAGTCAGAGCGGATCCCAAAACTCATTTTTATATTTAAGATCTTCCTTTTTAAGGGGATTTAAATACTCGCTCAAAACCTGAGGGATCCGGCTCTGTGGTGTATTTTATATTCGCAACAAGGTTGCAGTTTTGGTAAATGAATTGATTACTTACCCAACGTTCGGGAAGTAAGTCCATCTATTGAGTCGGCATAAGCAACATGGGCTCAGTGGGCGTCCATGATAGTGTAAGTGGCTCAGTGGGAGTCCATCAAATGCATAAGTGGCTGAGTGGCAGTCCAGCATAAGGTCCTATTGAGACCAGGGTGATGACCAGTGGGGAATTCGTCCATCTACTAGTAGAAAAGGTTACTTATTGGTATCTTTGCCTGATCAGCAAGATATCTGGTTTATGCCAAAATTCTTTTCCTTTCCAAATTTATTGGATATTGCAATTCTGTTCATACTTTACATGACAGAGGTTTTCAGGAAATGTATAAAGAAGATGTATATGTGGATATATATTTATATATATATATATATATCAGAACTAAATGAAGTATATCATAACTTCATTTCCTTTAATAATATTTCAAAGGTTGAATCTATTCAAATCTTGCCTTGTAGTCTCATCTATGTGATGAACTTCTGAAACTGATTATAACTTGAACGGTGGTAGTTCAAGTAGTATTTGGGAAAGATATAAGTATATTGGGGTATCTTGTAACTTCGTCTTTTAAACTTATATCTAATTAATAATTGTCTTATGAATGACAAAGATTTTCAGAAAAACGTTGAGACGAGGTTAGATATATGAGATCACCTTGCAACGATATTTTTTTATACAGTTATACACTGGGACTTTGTGTATATTATGCATGGAAGAGGACTTCCAATATTTTGAAAAGTATATATGTATATATATATACTGAATATTTTGCGACTTCATCGCATTAAGATATCAACTTGGTTCATTTCTTTTGACCAAGACTTTCATGAGTACTATGAGAAGACTCATATATTGTTAATCATTATACATATTATTTTGGTGGGCTTGCTGCTCACCCTTGCTTTCTTCTTTCATCACACAACATCAGATAGATAAGATGAACAGGACCAAGCTCCCAATTCGCAAGCGGATAGGAAACGTTCCGCAGCTTTCTGGAAGCGTTGAGGCCGCTGTAGCTGAGGTAGAAATTACCAATAGGCTAAGTTTTCAACTAATAATGTACCAGACTTATGTATATTATGAATTGTAATAATGGCAAAGAAATGTAAATTTATCCAGAAAACCTTTTAAGGTGTATTGACATATAATTGTGGAATAAAACGACTTATGATTATTTTTGAATATTCATCTCTGAGACTATAACTTGTGGTGTGTGTGTTTATTGTGGGGTCACAGTACAGAGTAGTTGATTTTGTATTAAGATTGGGTGTTATTAAGGGAAATGGATCTCATGACAACCCGGATCCCCGACCCCGGATTTGGGGGTGTTATACACTATATATACAACATCATACACAAGTAACAATTACAATTGACAAAGAGCAATAAGTCAAAAATATGATCAAAACACGTAAATGAAGACTTAAAATAAGATAACAACAAAATTTAAATTCATAAACGACATACATAAAGTTATGTCATGAGTTTGCGTTGCAAAATAACCAAATAAAACCATAAGTCCCCCGCAACAATGCAAAACAGGGACTAAATTTCAAAAATTCCAGAATCGACAAACTGCTAGCAAAAAGAAATAAGTTCATAATCAAAACAGAAATAAATTATCATGAGTTATCAGGATCATCATCCTTTGGAGACTTCATTTATGTATTATCATCGCCATGATTGTTGAATTCATCTAAAGAAAAAGCATCATCTGGGAAGCTTTATTGTAGATCTTCACAGTTTCAAGTGCATCCTACGACCTCCATTCAGCCCTGTGATATTCAAGCATCATGTCAACGTGTATCCTCATGATATATTGGTGAATAACCTTTTCTGTAACGCCCCCAAATCCGGGGTCAGGGGATTTGGTCGTCACTATGAAACCTCAATCCAAATTAACCTTTTAATCAATAAATAAATGCCAGCGGAAGATATTTAGCATAAATGACCCCAAACTAATCCAAGATCTTTTAAGGTTACAGTTCTAGAAACAAGATATCCAAATTCCACAAATAAATTTTTCTCACTTTCTTTTAAAACTCTTTTCAATAAATTCCAACTCACAATTAAACCCACTAGTATAACTTCGAAATGAAGTATACTAGGCCCAAATAAAACATACAACTGTAATATAATCTAATATAATATAAACAACTTTACACAAGAAAACTTACACTAGCCCGCAAACCCTGGATCAACCACCTTCCAAAAGCTTCTTCTTTGCTTCCTCGAATTACGCAGCTAAACAGCGCAAGCTAATCCTCACTGGAGGTTAAATTTAAAAACAGGCAAGTATGAGCGGAAGAAATGCTCAGCAAGATCATTATAGTAAATATAGGATCGTTTGATATAAAACCGACATCTGCATTAGAGCAGAACATTTTTAAAAATTGTAGTTGCTGAATCATAAAATTTTAGTTGAGGAACCCCAGAATTGATTCCTTAATTGTATTCAAAACCATTTTGATATTCTTGAGCGACATGCTTCAGCAATACTTTGAATCTTGACGAGAATAAAACTCGTAAAAACAGTGTTTACGGAAATATCGTAAACCACAATAACATGAAACAATGATCATGGAATGAATCATAAACTTTACCCAAAACTCAACTCTTGATATTAATACTTATTTTGTTGTCATATCAAATTAGATATCAATACGAACTTTGATGCTCACAACACCCATACTGAAGTCAACATCAATCATCTATACTAATACCACCTTTGATATTTAACAACAACGTAAGTATCCACAAAATCAGAAACTGAATCAAAGCCACAATTCACTTTTAATCCAAAACAGAATCAGTCGATAAATCATTTATTCTATGAATATCAAAAATGATATGATAATTTAGATTAGGATCATTCTCCGACGGACGTACTATCACATGCTGATCAGCCCGTGTGATAGCACAAGGTCATGATTCATAGAAACGTGACCCCAAAAACACGAGTACTCAAACAAAAAGGCATAACTAGCCTGTGGCAAAATGGTGTCATAATATTCATATGGCACTTAGAAATAGCCCTCCGCTGGACCGTCCGTCCCGGTCACTTACGCAATTATGATCCAATCTTAAAACCTTTTATTGAAATGGGGTCATGATACTCGACACCCGAAATAATTTTATTCCCCCAATTTTTGGGTAGGAATATTCGCAACCAAATCACTTTTCTCAAAATCCAAAATATTTGTAAATCCGATAATTGGATAAGTAAAATCACTTAGCTACTTTGAATATAGAATAGCGGAAGAATACTTGCATAAACAGAATTATTTAATTCAGCGATATGTAAAACATTTATCGATTCTAAACTGAGAATAGGGAAAGCAATACTTGCATCAAAAGATTTAAAATAAATATCACTTGAACAATAAGTGATGATAGGGATACTTGCATACTGTGATTCGAAATAAACATCACTTGAACAATAAGTGAAATCAGGGGTACTTGCATAATATGAATCGAAATAAACGTCACTTGAATGATAAGTGAGGTTAATGTACTTGCCTTTGGGTTTTTAGCAGTTAGTCACACTCGCAAACACGCATCTATTCTGAAATTCTGTCTTAAAACATCACCGTCCTTCTTTTCAACACTTGACTGATATGCTGCTCCTGCGATTGCTAGAAGCCAGATACCCAATACCATTCCATCTCATTCTTTATCCAACGTCTTGTCCTGATCAACTCGAATGATCCGCATCTATAATTAAAAGATACAACTTTAATTGTCTAAATGATAATTACTTGACGAACGGCGCGTCAAAACCCTATCGTCTACCCATACGATAGCCCACATATAAATATAACAGACAAACACAGGACTCTTAATCCACACACACACATAATTCACATAGCACATAAGCACATAACTCATGTATCACTTAATTCATATCACGTATGACTCAGTTCGTCAAAAGGGTCGACTCGATATGTTTAAAACTGAAATCAGGTCAAAAGTATGATTTTTCGATCAATAATCGACTCAGAATAACTTGTAAAACAAACGACCTTTCGAAACAAAAAGGATTTGGGTCTCGAAAGTATTTTTAATGAAAGCGGAATATTTTTCTGAGTCTGTACGCGTTCGTTTCGTATTAAACAGACGAACGGTTTATTTAATATGAATTTTTGAACATTTTTCGGAATAAAAACAATCTCAGAATCATTTAATAAATAAATAATAAGGCTCGAACACTCGAAAATAATTTTATAAAAATTATCGAGCCTGGAAAATAATTTAAAATAATATTTTAAAGCTTGAAATTATTTTTCGGAATTTTTAAATCAATACTAAATAATTAAATCTAATTAAATAATCAATTAAAATTAATTAATAACTAATTAAATTAATTAATCAATTATTATTTAAATTAATTGACTAATTAAATAATTAATTATCAACTAAAATTAATTAACTAAATAATTTGGATTTATTTTTGAATTAAAAATAAATATTTAGAATTAAAATAATAATTTTCAAAAACAAAATAATGAATTTTGTAAACAAGAAAAAGAATTTTGAATTATTTTTAAAACTAAAATACAGAAACAGGTTCTAAAATAAGATTTTGGGAAACTGAAGATCAAACCCGGGTCAGTCTAAATCTGAAAACGGGTCGGAACCGGGTCGATGAAGAACGTCAAGAACCGCCGGAATTTTAACCCAGATTCCGGCCGGCTGAAAATCCCGGTAGAACTCCGATGAACCCCGACCAACTTTGTAACAACCAGGACGATCTGGATTATCATCCTAATTGATTCCAAACGACTCATACAGTCCAAAAATGACGGAAATATCGTCCACCCGAACCCAGAACCCGTTCGCCGGCAAGCTTCCATTAAAGCCGGCGAATATTCAAGGTTTTCCGGTGAAAATCCCGTTTTTTACTAAATACTAAACCAAATTTAACAATCTATATATGAAAATAATCCTCAGAATACGTACAATCATATTCAGTCATCACAATCATCAAACAAGTATTCAAAATAAAAAAACCGAATTTAACTAATAATGTTGAAAAAATCAAAATTATTAGATAATCAACCTCTGTTGATGATACAGGTATGAACAGATAGCTCTCATCAAGGGCTTCACAACGGTTACAAATACTTGTGATTTGGTGTTCAATAACACCTCCAAAATTGACTTTGATTTTCAGAATTTTTCAAGAACACCAAGAACACATATTCAAGAAATTTTCAGAAAATTAAAACTCAATTTCTATATGATATTGAACTCAGTTTTTGACGTATAATATACCAAATTGACCAGAAAAACAGGCTCTACAACATGGAAGCATCAATTCACATCAACAACATCAAAGACAAAAATTCATAATTTAATTATCAAATAATTCGAATATAAATAATTAAATAAGAAAATTACCATGATTTCTGGAAAGAAACTGATGATTGATTCAGAAAGGAGATTTCGAGAGCTTCGTTTTGATATGCTGCACGCCCGAATCGGAGTTCGATAACGCCTTCGTTCGTGTGTTTGATTCTCGGGAACGTATCGGTTTCTCGGGTTTTTCTCTGTATTTACGGTGTTTTAACTGGTTGCAAATGAATAAACGGAATAAACGAAATAAGAAATAGGCTATTTATATTTATGGAATATTGGATCGTTCTGGATCGTTTTGGATCGTTAAATTAGTTGCTTAGCCGCTAAGTAACTGCAATAACGATCCGATTCAATACCAAAATTGGATAATTATCAAAACCGAGATTTTTATAAAACATTATATACGGGAATAATATAAAAATATCCCGTCTCTCGAAAATACGGGTTTTATTGATTACCGAAATAACTATCGTATCGAAAATCTTGCGCCGGGCCGCGCACGGGTCAAACCGTAATCCGAATTGAAAAAGTCAAAACACGGAAAATGTCCGGAATTACCAGATTAGGTTAGGAATGAGTTTTCGGAAGAGTTTCGGGTTGTAAAAACGTAAAAACGGTTGAAGTCGGACGATTCCCGGCTTTATAAAATAATTTTGGTAATTATTCAGAAAATAATTAATAATACATAAATCATTATAAAATCATATAACACTCCAAAAATTACCAGAAAAATATCACAATTATCAATATTTTATTCTGAACATATAAAAATTAGAACACTCAAGGAATATCACATATAAACACCCAAACATCAATTCCACTTATCATATAATTCACAAAAATTCACATAAAAATCACATATTAATTCCAAATAATTATAATAATAATATTTGAAAATATGGGATATTACAATCTACCCACCTTATAAGGATTCCGTCCTCGGAATCAGCAGAAGAAAGCACTAAGGGTTTTCTAACCAACTTTCCGTCACACCGCCTTACTTTGACTTGACCAGGATACTCAACTTAACTTGATTGGCATACCTTCGAATATTTGAGATGATAAAAATTATGAAATTTCAAAAAGAAAAGAATTTGATACCATAATGGAACCAAAATCTGAATTTGAGAAAAAGTATTGTTGAAATAAAAGAATAACTGAGAGATCAATATGATCAAATGAACTTGGTATTGCGTGCCCAAATTAAGACACTACTAAAGGTTATTAACCTTCATGTATTCACAATACACACAAGTGATGGCGTCCCATCCAACTCCTATCACAGAGACAGGTATACCTTGTGTCCCCTACAGTTAGGGTTGTTCATCTCAGTCAGAATAAAAGAATATAAAAAGAATTCAAACTCAGATGAATTAAACTGAAAATGTTTCAAAGATGATATTTCTGAAGGAAATGAAATCCAGAGAACAAAATTCTGACACCAAATGAGCAACTGGTGTCACATCACCAAGAAACTATCCACCAAATTAGAAAAGTGGAATTTATTATCATAACTTGACAGAGCTATCAAAACCTGAAAAATAGGTTTCACGACAGCCTCTGGCACAATTAAAACACATATATGATTGAAAATGAGTGTTAGGGAATATATCCTCTAACAATTACTTCTTTTTGCGAGATGTCAAAAGGAATTATAAAAGAGAAGGTATTACCAAGGTCTTAATATTTATCTTCTATTTGAATTCTTCTGTTGACTCATCACCCAATTCTAGACACTTCTTCACGTTCCAAGGATATCGATAATCTTCATCGTCATCGAACCGTAGTAGTCTCGAAAGATTCCATCATAGAAGTTTGCAGCTTTCCGGAGTTCCATCCAGCTCAGCACAATCATCTCAAACGAATACGCCTTATCTTAACTTACTCGTTGGTACTATATCCGATAGTCCAACAGGAACTCGATATGAGCTCAAGCGTCCTCACATAGCTATACACACTCCTACACACTCTCATTTCTAGTTTACTATAACCTCAGCTCTGATACCAACCTGTAACGCCCCCAAATCCGGGGTCAGGGGATTTGGTCGTCACTATGAAACCTCAATCCAAATTAACCTTTTAATCAATAAATAAATGCCAGCGGAAGATATTTAGCATAAATGACCCCAAACTAATCCAAGATCTTTTAAGGTTACAGTTCTAGAAACAAGATATCCAAATTCCACAAATAAATTTTTCTCACTTTCTTTTAAAACTCTTTTCAATAAATTCCAACTCACAATTAAACCCACTAGTATAACTTCGAAATGAAGTATACTAGGCCCAAATAAAACATACAACTGTAATATAATCTAATATAATATAAACAACTTTACACAAGAAAACTTACACTAGCCCGCAAACCCTGGATCAACCACCTTCCAAAAGCTTCTTCTTTGCTTCCTCGAATTACGCAGCTAAACAGCGCAAGCTAATCCTCACTGGAGGTTAAATTTAAAAACAGGCAAGTATGAGCGGAAGAAATGCTCAGCAAGATCATTATAGTAAATATAGGATCGTTTGATATAAAACCGACATCTGCATTAGAGCAGAACATTTTTAAAAATTGTAGTTGCTGAATCATAAAATTTTAGTTGAGGAACCCCAGAATTGATTCCTTAATTGTATTCAAAACCATTTTGATATTCTTGAGCGACATGCTTCAGCAATACTTTGAATCTTGACGAGAATAAAACTCGTAAAAACAGTGTTTACGGAAATATCGTAAACCACAATAACATGAAACAATGATCATGGAATGAATCATAAACTTTACCCAAAACTCAACTCTTGATATTAATACTTATTTTGTTGTCATATCAAATTAGATATCAATACGAACTTTGATGCTCACAACACCCATACTGAAGTCAACATCAATCATCTATACTAATACCACCTTTGATATTTAACAACAACGTAAGTATCCACAAAATCAGAAACTGAATCAAAGCCACAATTCACTTTTAATCCAAAACAGAATCAGTCGATAAATCATTTATTCTATGAATATCAAAAATGATATGATAATTTAGATTAGGATCATTCTCCGACGGACGTACTATCACATGCTGATCAGCCCGTGTGATAGCACAAGGTCATGATTCATAGAAACGTGACCCCAAAAACACGAGTACTCAAACAAAAAGGCATAACTAGCCTGTGGCAAAATGGTGTCATAATATTCATATGGCACTTAGAAATAGCCCTCCGCTGGACCGTCCGTCCCGGTCACTTACGCAATTATGATCCAATCTTAAAACCTTTTATTGAAATGGGGTCATGATACTCGACACCCGAAATAATTTTATTCCCCCAATTTTTGGGTAGGAATATTCGCAACCAAATCACTTTTCTCAAAATCCAAAATATTTGTAAATCCGATAATTGGATAAGTAAAATCACTTAGCTACTTTGAATATAGAATAGCGGAAGAATACTTGCATAAACAGAATTATTTAATTCAGCGATATGTAAAACATTTATCGATTCTAAACTGAGAATAGGGAAAGCAATACTTGCATCAAAAGATTTAAAATAAATATCACTTGAACAATAAGTGATGATAGGGATACTTGCATACTGTGATTCGAAATAAACATCACTTGAACAATAAGTGAAATCAGGGGTACTTGCATAATATGAATCGAAATAAACGTCACTTGAATGATAAGTGAGGTTAATGTACTTGCCTTTGGGTTTTTAGCAGTTAGTCACACTCGCAAACACGCATCTATTCTGAAATTCTGTCTTAAAACATCACCGTCCTTCTTTTCAACACTTGACTGATATGCTGCTCCTGCGATTGCTAGAAGCCAGATACCCAATACCATTCCATCTCATTCTTTATCCAACGTCTTGTCCTGATCAACTCGAATGATCCGCATCTATAATTAAAAGATACAACTTTAATTGTCTAAATGATAATTACTTGACGAACGGCGCGTCAAAACCCTATCGTCTACCCATACGATAGCCCACATATAAATATAACAGACAAACACAGGACTCTTAATCCACACACACACATAATTCACATAGCACATAAGCACATAACTCATGTATCACTTAATTCATATCACGTATGACTCAGTTCGTCAAAAGGGTCGACTCGATATGTTTAAAACTGAAATCAGGTCAAAAGTATGATTTTTCGATCAATAATCGACTCAGAATAACTTGTAAAACAAACGACCTTTCGAAACAAAAAGGATTTGGGTCTCGAAAGTATTTTTAATGAAAGCGGAATATTTTTCTGAGTCTGTACGCGTTCGTTTCGTATTAAACAGACGAACGGTTTATTTAATATGAATTTTTGAACATTTTTCGGAATAAAAACAATCTCAGAATCATTTAATAAATAAATAATAAGGCTCGAACACTCGAAAATAATTTTATAAAAATTATCGAGCCTGGAAAATAATTTAAAATAATATTTTAAAGCTTGAAATTATTTTTCGGAATTTTTAAATCAATACTAAATAATTAAATCTAATTAAATAATCAATTAAAATTAATTAATAACTAGTTAAATTAATTAATCAATTATTATTTAAATTAATTGACTAATTAAATAATTAATTATCAACTAAAATTAATTAACTAAATAATTTGGATTTATTTTTGAATTAAAAATAAATATTTAGAATTAAAATAATAATTTTCAAAAACAAAATAATGAATTTTGTAAACAAGAAAAAGAATTTTGAATTATTTTTAAAACTAAAACACAGAAACAGGTTCTAAAATAAGATTTTGGGAAACTGAAGATCAAACCCGGGTCAGTCTAAATCTGAAAACGGGTCGGAACCGGGTCGATGAAGAACGTCAAGAACCGCCGGAATTTTAACCCAGATTCCGGCCGGCTGAAAATCCCGGTAGAACTCCGATGAACCCCGACCAACTTTGTAACAACCAGGACGATCTGGATTATCATCCTAATTGATTCCAAACGACTCATACAGTCCAAAAATGACGGAAATATCGTCCACCCGAACCCAGAACCCGTTCGCCGGCAAGCTTCCATTAAAGCCGGCGAATATTCAAGGTTTTCCGGTGAAAATCCCGTTTTTTACTAAATACTAAACCAAATTTAACAATCTATATATGAAAATAATCCTCAGAATACGTACAATCATATTCAGTCATCACAATCATCAAACAAGTATTCAAAATAAAAAAACCGAATTTAACTAATAATGTTGAAAAAATCAAAATTATTAGATAATCAACCTCTGTTGATGATACAGGATGAACAGATAGCTCTCATCAAGGGCTTCACAACGGTTACAAATACTTGTGATTTGGTGTTCAATAACACCTCCAAAATTGACTTTGATTTTCAGAATTTTTCAAGAACACCAAGAACACATATTCAAGAAATTTTCAGAAAATTAAAACTCAATTTCTATATGATATTGAACTCAGTTTTTGACGTATAATATACCAAATTGACCAGAAAAACAGGCTCTACAACATGGAAGCATCAATTCACATCAACAACATCAAAGACAAAAATTCATAATTTAATTATCAAATAATTCGAATATAAATAATTAAATAAGAAAATTACCATGATTTCTGGAAAGAAACTGATGATTGATTCAGAAAGGAGATTTCGAGAGCTTCGTTTTGATATGCTGCACGCCCGAATCGGAGTTCGATAACGCCTTCGTTCGTGTGTTTGATTCTCGGGAACGTATCGGTTTCTCGGGTTTTTCTCTGTATTTACGGTGTTTTAACTGGTTGCAAATGAATAAACGGAATAAACGAAATAAGAAATAGGCTATTTATATTTATGGAATATTGGATCGTTCTGGATCGTTTTGGATCGTTAAATTAGTTGCTTAGCCGCTAAGTAACTGCAATAACGATCCGATTCAATACCAAAATTGGATAATTATCAAAACCGAGCTTTTTATAAAACATTATATACGGGAATAATATAAAAATATCCCGTCTCTCGAAAATACGGGTTTTATTGATTACCGAAATAACTATCGTATCGAAAATCTTGCGCCGGGCCGCGCACGGGTCAAACCGTAATCCGAATTGAAAAAGTCAAAACACGGAAAATGTCCGGAATTACCAGATTAGGTTAGGAAGGAGTTTTCGGAAGAGTTTCGGGTTGTAAAAACGTAAAAACGGTTGAAGTCGGACGATTCCCGGCTTTATAAAATAATTTTGGTAATTATTCAGAAAATAATTAATAATACATAAATCATTATAAAATCATATAACACTCCAAAAATTACCAGAAAAATATCACAATTATCAATATTTTATTCTGAACATATAAAAATTAGAACACTCAAGGAATATCACATATAAACACCCAAACATCAATTCCACTTATCATATAATTCACAAAAATTCACATAAAAATCACATATTAATTCCAAATAATTATAATAATAATATTTGAAAATATGGGATATTACATTTTCAGCCTCAGAACACATATCCTGCTCCATGGACTGCACCTTGTTAGAAAAATCATCAAATTCTTTCCGAGAATTGTTCAGGGCAACTTATCTCTCTTTAGCCAGGGTTTCTGCAGCCTTCAACTTCTTGACGCAACTTTTATGCTCGGACTCAAGTTCTTTGCTCATCTGCATCTTATGGTTATAAACTTCACGGGCCACCAGAACACTTTGTAAAGCCTACATTGTAACAATAAATGTCAAGGAAAAATTGTAACAGGCGGTGAATATAATAAGAGAACAAACGAAGCCTTTATAGAAGTAACTTACTTGAAATGTATAATCAGCACTGTTATCAAGTATATCCTCAAGTTCCTTGGCAGAAAGGTCTTCCATAGATTGTGGGAGGATCATGTCGTCAAGCATATGAGCGAAAGTAAAGGGGCTAGCATGAATGGCATAATTTCGGATCAGGAGTGGTGAAGGAATGTCAGAACCAGTGGTGGTGACACAAGGGGTCACTCTAACCTTTTTAGCCATAGGGCTCATAGTGGGACTTAGCAAAGGGCTTGATAGCACTGGGACCTTAGAAGACTCGGTCTCAGAAGGTTTGTACTCACGGGATCTTTTGAATAAATCCTTGCTACAAATCATCAGTGGCTTGATGACAGGGGGTTTAAATTTTATAATTAGGAAACAGGGGTCAAGATAAGTTAAAAAAACTAAAAAGGAACAACATGAGAAAAGAAGACACGTCAAATAGAAAGACATTCGATGTATACCTCTAGCATACTTGAGTCATGAGCTCATTTCATTCTTGTTCTTAGTTTTGGGACTTTCCATGGATCCTGATGAAACACTGTGGATAGACATGGAAGGCTTAGGAATAGGAGTAGATAACAAACTTCTAGTCCTTCCATCCACTTCTTTACTTCCAGTGACTTCAGGAGTACCTCCCTCAGCTTTGTTCGTGTTCTTCTTTATTTTAGTAATGAATTCTTCAACGTTCACTCTACTGGCGTTACGGATAGGACGATCGAGACAGTTGGGCCAAAGTCTGTCGCCTACCGGAAGAGCATGAATCTTCGCAACAATTTCTTCAGCGATGAAGTTGCCTTCATCAGCCTCAAATTCACAATCTGTTTGGGGAACAAATAGAAAAAAAGGGGCGGGTCTTGAAAACTACAAGAACGATAAAAGACGTATAAAGCATGACATGTGTGAAAAGAAACAAGAGTATAACGTAAATACAAGAACACAGTGATGATGCAAAAACAAGACGACAAGTTGAGTAAATAGAAAGATAATGACTATAACATATGAAATAAATAGAAAAATATAAACAAAATAAGTCTAGGGTGATTGTTACCAGTGTTATCCCAACGTTCCAACAGGTATGCACCTCCTTCTCCAAGTGATTTCTTGCTTCAAAAAAAAGAGATCCTTTTTCCAATTCCTGTCATTGACAGTATCGTGGTTCAAGATAGAATAAGTTCATGTCGAATTTATTCTAGATTTGTAATAATTGATTTGAGATTAATCCCTTGTAACCGATACCGTAGTTGTAACACCTTTCAAGTTTAATAAAAGTTTTATTTAACTTGAATTTTGTTTCACAATTTTATTCCGCATTTTATTCGACTAAACGGTATTGTTTGCATTCAACCCCCCTTCTACAAATATATTGGGACCTAACAATTGGTATCAGAGCCTTCTGATTAACGTACAAATCTAGATCCTAGACTTTTGTGTTTCTTTCACTTCTTGAATTTTTTATTCACTCAAAAAATTCATAATGACTACACAAAAAGTTGGAACCGTTAAAATTCCACTTTTCGATAAAGAAAATTATGTTATGTGGAAGAAGAAGATGCTACTGTTTTTACAGGTTGCTAATCCCAAATATTTGCAAGTGTTGAAGAAGGGTCCAAAAATTCCTATGGTTATGGAACCAGAGGTAATAGAAAATGATGTGGTGATCACCAAAGCGAGAACTTATGTGAAGGATCCTGAGGACTTCTCTCCTGCTGAAATAGAAGAAGCTTCCCTGGATGCTAGCCTTCAATTAATCTTAGTAGATTCCCTTAATCCCCTGATGAATAGACATGTGATGAATTGTAAAGATTCCAAACATATCTGGGAAACTATTGAGATTATTAATGAAGGCACAGAGGAAGTTAGGGAGAACAAACTAGAAATCCTAACCTCTGAGTATGAATACTTTAAATCCAATCCAGGAGAAGGAATCACTGAAGTGTTTGAGAGGTACAATGCATTGATCAACAACCTGAACATTAATGGTAAATACTATTCCATCAGGGAGGTCAACAAAAAGTTCCTTTTAACACTGCCAACTCATCTCGAACATAGAATCACTGCCATAAGAGAAGCAAGAGATCTGAGTGAGATTTCTTTGGAAAGGCTCTATGGTGTGTTAAAGACTTATGAGTTGGAGCAGATTCAGCAGAAGGAAGTTTACGGGAAAGGAAGAGTGGTCAGCACGTCTACTGCTCTAGTAGCTGATGAACAACAACAACAACCACAATATCAACAACAATCTCAACAGTCAGAAAGAATGGTACAGTCTTCCAAGGTTGAAGATAATGTGATAGTAGCAGAATTTGATTCTCCTACTACAAATCAATCAGGAGATGATTATTATTCCTTGGAAGAACTGGAGCAATTGGAGGATGAGTCAATGGCCCTGATTGTCAAGAGATTCTCAAATGTCAGATTCAAAAGGAATCCCAAGTTCAAGTACAAGTCCAACTACAACAGATTCCTGAAAGGTGGATCTTCATCCTCTAACACCAGCAGTGGTGGGTATAAAACAGGGATGGTTGATCGAAGCACCATTCGATGCTTCAACTGTAATGAGTTGGGACACTTTGCCACAGAATGCAGGAAGCCAAAACAAGCTAGGAAGAACTCTTACGATTCTAATCAGAAGAGTAAATCTGAAAGGGCGTACCTGGCAAAGGGAAGAAGCTGGGATGATACTGACAGTGAAGATGAAGAAGTTGGGAATCTTGATCTCATGGCTAGTAATGTAAGCACCTCATCGTCAAGAAAAGAGGTAAAATTTACTGATGCTAAATTAGTTTATCATCTAAGAGGTTCCTTAGATTGTGCTCGTCGTGATAATGAATTGTTAAATCAACAAATCAAAGACCTTGAGAAAGAGGTCAATGAATTAAGACTTGTGCACATTAATCAAGATAAACTAAAAGAACAAGTATCTTTTCTAGAGAATAGAGTTGACTGTTATAGACAACTCGAAACTATTCTCAAAGACAAGATCACCGGTCTTGAGGCTAAGGTTAAAGCTTACTTTAATTCTTGTTCGAAGTCCAAAGAGTTTTACAATAAGCAAGTTGTTAATCAAACACATGGAATAGGTTATGATTACAATGCTGCTATTGGAAAATTAGGCATAAACTCCCCTCCTCATGTATGTGCTAAAGGCAGGGAAGTACCACATGTGCTTAAGGGTGTTGATGAACCCCTCTATAAAGAATCAATTGCTGAACCATTTGATGAGACCTCTTTTATTATTCAAGAAGAAATCCGTGCTGAAGATAATGCTAATGGGAAAGCTGTCTCCAAGTCAAGTGTGTCAAAAGTTCCAGTCAAGGTTGTGAAAGCAACTGAGACTAACTCAGACACACATGAGTTGGATAACACAAATGCCATGTCTACCATGCATAAGTTGCCTATTGTTAATCCTTCTCATAAAGCATGTGGTGTTCCTGATTGTATGTCTTGTGCTCTTAATCTGTTGTTTGCTTATTTTAATGGTAAGCATGTTTCTAATGATAAGACTACTCCTCGTCAGCATGTGAATAATAGAAAGCATGATAGGTCTAAGACTGCTAGTCCTCCTAAAGCTAGAAAGGAGACATTTGTGCCTAAGCCTAAACAGAAATTTGTCAAGGCTGTTCACAAGGTCAAATGTTCAGTCATTGAGAACGTTGAGAATATTGAAATTAAGAATGTTGTTTTGCCTGATAAAGGCCAATTTTACAAGTATGCCAGACCCAGCCAAGCTTGGGTTCCGAAGAAGGTCTAATCCATTTGTATTGCAGGGCATTAAACAGTTACAACCGGTAATGTGGATTCTTGACAGCGGATCGTCAAGACATATGACCGGAGATAGAGCCCTGCTATCAAATGTGATTGAGAAAGCTGGCCCAGTGGTTACCTTTGGAAATAACAGCAAAGGTTTAACGGAGGGATATGGCTGTTTGCTAGCTGGAAATGTTATCATTGAAAATGTATATGTTGTGCAAGGACTTGAACACAATCTGCTTAGCATTAGTCAGTTTTGTGACAACGGCTACAATGTTTTGTTCGACAAGCTGAAGTGTCAGATTCTGCACAAGAAAAGTGAAAAACCCTCCTTAATGGGAATCCGGAAAGGAAATCTGTTCGTAGCTGACATGAACTCTGGAAGCAATCTTGAAGTCAATTGTTTCTATGCAAAGGCATCGTCAGATGAGAGTTGGCTATGGCACAAGAGACTTTCTCATCTCAATTTCAAAACAATGAATTCTCTTGTCAAAAGAGAATTGGTAAGAGGTCTGCCTCAGCTGGAATTCTCTCCAGAAAGACTATGTGAGGCTTGCCAGAAATGAAAGTCAAAGAAAGCAAGTCACAAAGGCACTGACACATCTTCCATAACTGATGTTCTGCAATTATTGCACATGGATTTATTTGGTCCAGTTAATATCCTTTCTATGTCAAAGAAGTGTTACTGTCTTGTGATAGTTGATGACTATTCCAAGTATACGTAGGTTTTATTTCTTCACTCTAAGGATGAAACACCACAAGTTGTGATTGATCATATCAAGATGATTGAGTTAGATTCTAACGTCCCTGTTAGAGCAATAAGGTCAGATAATGGGACAGAATTCAGGAATGCACTTCTCAATGGATTCTGTACAGACAAAGGGATTACCAGACAATTTTCAGCTCCTAGAACCCCTCAGCAAAATGGAGTGGTAGAAAGGAAGAATCGTACATTGATTGAAGCTGCAAGAACGATGTTAAGTGAATCAGGTCTTCCAATGTACTTTTGGGCTGAAGCTGTCAATACTGCATGTTATACTCAGAATCGAACTCTAATCAACAAAGACTTCATTAAAACTCCTTATGAGATTTTGAATGAACAGAAACCTTCTATCAAATACTTTCATGTATTTGGTTCCAGATGTTTCGTGCTCAAGGATGGAGATGATCGTCGTGGTAAGTTCGAGGCAAAGGCATATGAGGGTATTTTTGTTGGATATGGAAGAAGATCATATAGAGTGTATATCATTGATCAACACAAAGTAACTGAAAGTGTCAATGTTACATTTGATGACACTAAACTCCCTAGTATCCAAACTGAAGATCCTTCTGAGAAACTGAAGTTTGATGATACGTTAGATTCAGAATCAGAACATGGTCAAGAACCTGAGGTTGTTGCTGGTGAAGAACCTGTTAATCCTGATGATACTCAAGGTAATAGTGATGGAAACTTTGGCAACAATGGAGATACCACTGCTACTGACGGAGAATCTTCAAGTCAACATGGCAACAACTCAGGGGGAGATGCTGAAGGATCATCTAGTAGGACACAACATCACAATGAATTTCAAGGCGAATCATCAAGATCAAATCTTCCAAGACAGACTGTCTGGAATAAAGCTCACCCTTTTGAGTTGATTATTGGTGATCCAGATGTTGGAGTCAGAACTAGACGTGCTACTCAAAATGAGTGTCTGTTCTCAGGATTTCTTTCTGAGATGGAACCTAAGAAAATTGAAGAAGCACTGACTGATCCAGATTGGGTGATTGCTATGCAAGACGAACTCAATCAGTTTGAAAGTCAACAAGTCTGGAAACTGGTACCTAGGCCTGTACACAAGAAAGCTGTTGGTACTAGGTGGGTATTCAGGAATAAACTAGATGAAGATGGTGTGGTTACAAGAAACAAGGCAAGACTGGTAGCTAAAGGATATTCTCAAGCTGAAGGCATTGATTATGATGAAACCTATGCTCCAGTGGCTAGACTTGAGGCCATCAGGATATTTCTGGCATTCGCAGCATTTTCAAACTTTAAAGTTTATCAAATGGATGTCAAGAGCGCCTTTCTGAATGGAAAGCTGGATGAAGAGGTATATGTAGAGCAACCTCCTGGTTTTGAAGATCTAGATCATTTGGATTTTGTCTTCTTTCTTTTCAAGGCTATCTATGGGCTAAAACAGTCTCCAAGAAAATTGTATGACACTCTCTCTGAATTTCTTATTGAAAATAGCTTTATTAGAGGTGTCATAGACAAAACTCTCTTTTCTAAAACACATAAGAAGGATACTATATTAGTCCAAGTCTATGTGGATGATATAATATTTGGTTCTACTAATGATAATCTCTGTAAGAGATTTGCTAAGTTAATGCACAGCAAGTTTGAAATGAGCATGATGGGAGAGCTGAAGTTCTTTCTTGGATTACAAGTAAATCAAAGGTTAGATGGAACATTTATTTGTCAATCCAAGTATCTCAAGGAACTCCTCAAAAAGTACAATCTAGAGGATTCTGCATCAGCAAGGACTCCATCAACTACAGCTGTCAAGCTTGGACCATGTGAAAACTCCATTAAGGTAGATGTCACAAGCTATAGAGGTATGATTGGCTCGTTACTCTATCTTACTGCAAGTAGACCAGATATTATGTATGCTACATGTTTATGTGCAAGGTTCCAAGCGGATCCTAGAGATATTCATCTCGTTGCTGTTAAACGAATCTTAAGATATCTTAAGGGAACACCAAATCTAGGTATTTGGTACCCTAAAGAATCTGGTTTTAACCTTGTTGGATATACAGATTCAGATTACGCAGGAAGTGTTGTTGATAGGAAAAGCACCTCAGGAAGTTGTCAATTCCTAGGAAGCAGGCTAGTCTCATGGTACAGCAAGAAACAGCAAACAGTTTCCAACTCAACGGCCGAGGCTGAATATATTGCTGCTGGAAGCTGCTGTGCTCAGATCTTGTGGATTAGGAACCAACTCCGAGACTATGGCTCTGTATTGAACAAGATTCCTATTTTATGTGACAATACAAGTGCAATAGCCATCACCAACAACCCTGTGCAGGACTCGAGGACAAAGCACATTGACATCAGGTATCATTTTATTAGAGAGCACGTCATGAATGGTACTGTTGAACTATTTTTTGTTCCAACAGAAGAACAAATAGCAGATATTTTCACTAAACCACTTGACGAATCCACATTTACCAGATTAGTTGGTAAATTGGGCATGTTGAATAGTTTTAGTGATTAATTTAGTTAATATCTGTGATCTGTTCTTGAATAAATTTCCAAATGAATTTTTCATAAATGAAAAAAATTCATTTGCAAATTTATTTTATCATTTTATCATATTTCTTGCTTATTTCTATGTAATATATATTATCTTATCTATTTTTATTTTCCCTACTTGTTAATTTAAAATATCTCAGAATATTTTGTTTCCTCTAAAAATATTTTACTATGAATTTTATTTGCTAAAATTCAATAGAAATCTATTTTTAGAATAAAAATAATAAATTCTGATATATTGTCTTTGTTTCTGTAAATATTTTAAGTCTGTATTTCAGTTTTACTATTTTGTAAATATTTTCTGATATTTTTACTAAGTTATATAAGTCTTTATAAATTTATATATGTGTGTGTTTCTGTGTTTAAAGCTGATATGACAATCGGCAAGACAATTGAAATTGTCTTGCTGAAAGTCATTTCAGTTTAAATTTTGTTTATTATATTATTCAGTACAGTTTTATAATGGCAAGACAATCGGTATGACTATCAATTGTCTTGCCAGTTATAAACCAGGTATATAATTATTTTCCTTTTATTATTATACTGGTATGACAATCGGTATGACTATCAGATTGTCATACCAGTTATAATTTTAGTATTTATTCTATTATTTGTTTTCTTTCTTTTGCCTGGTATGACAATCGGTATGACAATCCAGGATTGTCATACCAGCTGTAATATAAAGGCGTACAGTTCACTTTTCCTTCAAATCACAACAGTTTTATTTTCTTTCAAAACAATTCGAACAGTTTTTCTCCTCTCTCTCTCTCTCTACTCGATCTAAATCAAACCCCAACTGCCATTGTTGATCTTAATTGCTCGAGTTTTTTACTCAGCATACAAATTCATCACTTTGTGATATATACATACAAGTATATATATACAGAGGTGCTGTTGGATTTTTGTTAAAAGGAATCAAACAAATCAAAATCATTTTCTGTTTTGCTTATTTTGGGTATTTTTTTTATTTTTTTATTTTTATTTTTAATTTCTGATTTGTGTCTTTTGGTTTTTCAAAACTGTGTTTGTGAGTTAAGAATTTTAACGAGATACATTTCTGTCTAAATTTTTCGATTATAATTAATTTAATTCGAATTATTAAATTAATTTAATTAATTCGAATTTTCTTAATATTATTCTTAAAATTCTGAAAGTGTGTGTCTTATTATTATTTTAAATGGCTCTCAATTTCCAAATTGTCGCGCATAATCAGGTTGGTTATTTTAATCCAGAAAAATGTGATGTGGAAAAATTTAAGCCATGGATTAGATTTTTAAATGACCATTCGATTGTTAGCTCTGCTATTAAATCAAATGTGATTTTAAACGTCGATCTACTTAGACTGATTTGCACAACCTCTACTGTGGCCGATGATTCAAAATCTTTTTCATTCACCGTCGCAAACACACAGTATGTAGTTGATGAAACAGTCGTCAATCATGCGTTAAATTTTCCACTAGACAATTTCTGTAATTTACCCTCTGAAAATGATATCACAAATTTTTTCCATGCTATTCACTATCAGGGGGTGATCAATTTAACCAAACTTTCTAAATCCAATTTGGTGTCTGAATGGGATATTTTCTTCGATACACTTTCCAAAGTGTTTGCCAACTGCACAAAATCTAATTTTCATAACATCACTTCCACTCTGCAGTATATTGGTCTTGCGGTTGTTTACAATCAAAGGATCAATTTTGGCAAACTACTTTTTCCCATTTTCTTGAGACGTCTAACTTCTGCTTTACGTGATCATTCTACAAATCGTAGGGTATCATGTTACTATGCTCGTTTTCTCATGCTTATAGCAGATCATCTTCTCACACCTGAACACAAAGCCCCTTTTGCTAACTCTGCAGTAACCGAACCCCCTCCAGTTAGCAAAAAGATTTACACTCGCCAAGACACAACCTTCAAATTCATGCAAGTTCCAGTACTTGTATCTGCTTTCATGGCCACTTATATTCCTTTACCTATTTTCAATCTTCCCGGCCATGAACAGCAACCTCAACCTCCAGTGGTTCAAGCCACCCAGGCTCCTCCAATATCAGATGCTCTTCCATTACAGGTAGTAATTCCTCACTCTCACTCCCTTCCTACTTCTGTTGAAAGACCCCCAGTGGTTGATAGGGCTGACCATGAAGTTGTAGAACCACAGCTTCAATCCCAGGTCATAGAGCCAAACACAGAGTCACATTCTATCTCAACCTCTCCCCCACTGTCTAAAATGTTACCCAGAAGATTACTAGGAAGTAGTACATTGTTAAATATGAGTGAACCCTCAGCTCTGCCTCCTCCTAAGAAAAGAAGAATATATTCTGAGGCATCTGAAAGCCCATCCTTGTCCTCCAAACAGGACATGGACTTTGAAATGGCCAATGAACAGTTACTAGAGGCATTCTCTCAACAGGATGCATCTATTGAAATTCGCCATAGGGCCATGGCATCTTGTACTGAGTCAAGCACAATTCCATTACTCACAATGGAACCATACACTTCCCCAGATCATACTCAGGACACAGAGCGAGGAGTGCACGTAGAGTCGGTTACAGTGCCTGCCATAGTTACGGCAGAAGAGCAGTCACATGCTTCAGAGGGAAAATCTGACTCTCCGGCATCCTTAATAGAGTCATTTTCTCCCCTCCCAGATCAAACACCTCTGGCTCCCTTATGGGATTCTCCACTCGCAGATTTATCTGGAGAAAGTGGAGGGCAACTCGGTCAATCTATCCCTGAAGCAATTCAGACATCTATTCCAAAAGATTTGATAGTATTGACTGAGGATCGGGACTCGCGAATTCCCATTGCACCACCACTGACCTCTCTTGAAGAGGCTAGGGTGATTTTTAATGCAGGTACAGAAGAACAGCAACATGAAGACTCCTCACGAGCAATTATATTGAGAGAAACACATGCACGTGAGGTGAGGGAGCCAAACACGAGTGAAATTCAGGTGAGAGCACACACAGACACTGATACTGTAAACCTGTTAGCTCAGATTGCTGCCCTAAAAGAAGAACTTGCTAAAAGCCAAGCTGAAGCTCAAGCATTCAAAGCACAAGTGGTTGAACGGTCTTCTTCTTCCACCTCTGTCAACAATCAGCTTGCAATCATAAGGAATGACATCTCAGATCTAAAGACCACTGTAATACCAAAGCTCAATTCTATTCAGGACACTCCAACTTTATCAGCTGATGACATATCCAACTTCTGCTCTCTACATACAAGAATGACTTCTCTTGAAGACCTCGTTGAGATGAACCATTCACTGGACTCCTCAAGATTTCTAAAGATAGAGACGGGCATGGAACATCTCAATGAAGGGATGAAGCACCTATATTACATGATCAAGAATTCTCATTGCCCTAATGAAGAACAAAGAGCTTATTTTGAAGGACCGTCTGGTGGAGGATCAGGCTCTGGAGGTGATGGAGGTTCCAAAGGAAGATCAGAAGAGGATCCCTCAACTAAGGGGGAGAAGAAAGGGAGTAGTGCCAAAGGGAAAGAAAAAGATACCTCTGCTGGAAACAAAGGAAAGGCTGATGATGTCTACTACAGTGGAGAACAGGATGACTTTGATATTTTTGACATTCCCACTGAACCAGTTCAGGAAGATAAAGATGGGTTATTTGAAGCTGAAGAGGAAAGTGATTTTGGAGAATGGGAAGAAGAAGCTCAAGTGGATCCTATGTTTGAGAAAGAATTTCAGAAGGAGCAGTCAGAGATGAAAAGAAAAGAAGCTGAACTCAAGAAGGTCTCTCAGATCATTGACATGAGAAAAGACATTCAAAGAACAGAAACTCTTCAAAAGCAACGTCTTCATGACATTAAGGCTCAAGAAAGGAGAAGAGATGTCAGACTAAAGATTGGTGAAAAATGGGATAAAGCTAGGAGAGTACTTGATATGCCTCAGCTGAGCACTAACAATGATAGGCAGTTCTTACATCTTCTTGACAAGCTGGAAATCTCAAATCCTAACAATGACATGTACATGAATGCTATCAAGACTGAAGTCTCAAGGATCACAGCTGCTTTTGATAGATCCCTAAATGAGATGAGCATTTTTGTATATTGTCAGAGTGAAGGATCATTCAAGGTGTCACTTCATCTATTTGAGAATCGTTCTTTGTCAGAGATTTGGGTTCTTTTAAACAAAGTCAAAAGAAGCTCAGAATTGAATGAAGTTCTTCGAGAAAGGCTTAAAGAGTTTGCCAGCAGGGCTAGTCCTCAAGTGGTTAACAATCCTCATCAGGTGAGATTCTTTAAGTCTGATTGTCTTCAAATCTGTCAGCTAGATGTACAATCTCTTAAAGACTACTCAGCTAAGCATCTGGTCTGGATGGAACATCATTTGAGAACTGCTGGATATTCATCCATGTTGAAGACTCAAGCTGCTGACTTGATTCAAGCTTATTGTGAAAAGAATGTTAAAAGGTACAATCAACTCAAGAATAAGTTGAAGTCAGTTGGAGTTCAACCAGTCAGACCAGCAAGCTTCACTTCAGAAAAGGATCGTGTCTTTGACAAGGAATTGCTTCAAGATTTAGAAGAAGGTGAAGTCAGAAGAGAAGACAACTGAAGTCAATTAGCTCAAAACTCAATGTAATATGATTAGAGCTTTATGAATCAAGATAGTCTAATGTAGTTATATGTTCAGGCTAGAGGAACATCTATCTTGTATTCACTTGTAAATTTCATTTGGAATCTGGAAAATGTTAAATATAATCCAGAACTTTTCTGCTATTTACTTTACATTACTGTTTATATCTTTTTCTTATTTGTTAGTTGAGTTATCCTCTAGGTATTTGTTGTTATTGTCTAACAAGCAAATATGGGGAGATTGAAAGGCATATGTCATAGCCTACTCGTTTATTCGAGTATTTAACTCAACTCAAATAAGAATGTAATAAGTAAATAGTGGATCTATCATCAGAGAGATCTCACAAAGTAACATCTGTCAAAGAATAAAGAAACATTGTTCATCTGCAGACTTGAAGATTCACTGGAAGAAGTTCAAGAATTTGATCATGCCTCAGTGATATAAATCAAGATCGTGGATTTAATCAAGTGACAGAGATCTCGTCAGGGTATCATTTATTACAAGGATTCAATCAGAATATCAAAGTCAAGACATGAAGAAACGTCACGGAAGTTAGTCACTCATGAACCAGACAGTACATCGAGTGTCAGCATTGAAGTGGCGGAATTGATTCATAAGTCTCAGTGACTTTCAGAAGATTGTCAGAAGAATGGATGCTGCTCAGGGTTAGTATTAATTCTCTATTAATTAATTAAGTCATATAATTTAATTAAGAAAATAAATTATATCTGCAAAGATTAATTTATTGATTAATTGAATTAAATTGATTAATTAATTTAGAATTAATATTAAGGATTTACAAGATTTTAATTGGTTTAAAATCTGCTTAAATTCAGCAAGATAATTCATTTGAACTAGTATGACAATCGGTATGACAATTGATAGTCATACCGAAAGTCATGCCAATACATTTAATTGTCTTATTAGAATTTCTGTTTAGATTAAAATCTGTTATTAATTCAGCAAGACAATTTATTTAAACTAATATGACAATCGGTATGACAATCAATAGTCATACCGAAAGTCTTGCTAGCTCATTTTAATTGTCTTGCTAGTTGTAAATTTTGTCATACCGAAAGTCTTGCTGGCCAAAGAGATTGTCATGCCAGTACATGTTTACATTCGGCTGTTTGATAAAAAGGAGCAGAAGTCTATTATCTCACAATCAATCAATCAAAAAAAAACAGAACAAAAACTCAAGAACAAAAGAAAAAGGAGCAGAAAAATATTTCATCTCATCTGCAATTTCAAGATCAATTTCTAGATTGTAAAGTTAAATCCAATCAACTAGAAATACTTATCTTGTTCTTGTGTATCAATCTAGCGGATTAAAATCCCTAGAACTTAATCTCAAATCGCATTTAGCAGTTGATCTTTTAATTACAAAAATAGAATAAGTTCATGTCGAATTTATTCTAGATTTGTAATAATTGATTTGAGATTAATCCCTTGTAACCGATACCGTAGTTGTAACACCTTTCAAGTTTAATAAAAGTTTTATTTAACTTGAATTTTGTTTCATAATTTTATTCCGCATTTTATTCGACTAAACGGTATTGTTTGCATTCAACCCCCCCTTCTACAAACATATTGGGACCTAACATTCCTCAATGATGATATTATCCTTTGAAATCAAGCCATATCCCACAGTATAACCCTTGTTGTCATCTCCAAAAGTGATACTTGGGCCAGCTCTCTCCTTGAACTCAGTTAGCAGGGTAAAATCTCCCGTCATGTGCCTTGAGCACCCACTATCCAAATACCAAAGATTCTTTTTATTTCCCTGCACACAAAAAAATTTAATCAAGTTGATTTTGGTACCCAAGTTTCCTTGGGTCCTATTTTCTTATCCTTTTATTAGGTTTCTTAGGCTTGTCCTCGTTTGACTTAGGCATTTGAAATTCATCCTTAGTCAATTGAGTAGAACCCTTAAAACCATTCATCATTGCAGAATTATCATGCACATACTGGTTAACATGGAAAGGCATATTCGGTACAAACATGTTATTCCAATATGGCATATTAAATGGCATTTGTGGCATACTAAATGCAGCATAGTAAGGATTTTGTACAAATGGCATATTAGCAAACTGTGCATTCAAATTATGTGCATGCCTAACATTCACAGGCAATATAGGCATACTAGGAAATGAGGGAGGTGCAGACCTGGGAGCAGGCATAGCAAGTTTTCAATTAATAGACAAGTGATTAACACTACCAAACTTCACACAGATTTTTCTAGGTGCATATTTATCAGGTGTGTAGTTGGTATGTCTGTTAATCCCTACTTTCCCATTCCTATTATTTTTCCTTTTAGATTTTGTTTTAACCTAAATTTTCTCCAATCTTTCATTCAATTTCTTGATTGACAGATGCCCTACATTGACTCTCTTGTCCTTTTTCACTTGACTTCTCTTGGAACAAAGTTTTTATAAACTGATCATATTTCTCATTTAATTTAGCTAGTTTAACTTTGCTAACTGGCTTACTTTCACTCAACGGATGTGGTTCCTTGTCTTTCAACGGATGATTCTTTTGATCATTCGACGAATAACGTTCATCATCCGTTGAAAGTCCTTCAACCAAATTGGAATCAAGTTTCTCCTTGCTCTTTTTCCAGGCTTTATCACAGAAGGATTCTATACCTTGAACTTTAGTAATTTGAGCATGGACATCTCTAGATGATTTCCATGCCTTAATTACCTTATGTTCTCGTTCAAGTTGCTTTCTTAAAATCTCCTCTTTCTTTAAGGATTCCGTTAGTTCATTTTTGGCAATATTGCACTCTATCTTCAATTTTTCAAACTTAACAAATTGAGTCTCTAACACATTGTTTCTTTCACTTAAAAATAAATTGCTCTCTTTAATTTTAGTGTTTTCTTTAGTGAGAGATTTGAGTGTGACACACAGATGATATAACTCAATAGACATGTCATTTATAGCATCATTACACTCAGCTTTAGATAAATGTGTTATATTAGTGGTGATTACCTGATTACTTGATGAACTTACTTCTATTTCATCTGATTTGGCCATAAGTGCTAGATTATCATAGTTTGCATCATCATCCTCTTCTAGTCCATCTGCAGCCCAGTTATTTTCCTATGTGATGAAAGCCCTTTCCTTTTGTTTGAGCAACTCAAAATATTTCTGCTTGAGTAGCCTAGTAATTTCTGCTTCTTTTTGCCAGAAACAGACTTTCTGCATCACTAGCAAAATGACCTGCCAAGCCACACTTGAAACACTTGAATTTAGACTTGTCAACCATGTTTCTGTTTGACATGGATGCTCCAAAATTCTTCTTAAATTTGAGGCAAACCTCCTGGATAGAAAATCCAGATGCTCGTCTATGTCATCCATATCATCTTGATTGAGATGTTCTTCATGTTTAGCTACTAGCCCTTTTCCCTTGCTTTCACAGACTCTAGGGTTTGGTGCAGATTCAACAGCTTCAACCTTTATCTCCTTATCCTTTTCTTGCTCAGAAACCAATGCAATGGATCCTCCTTTCTTTCTTCCTTTCTCCAGTGTTGTGCAAGACATGCCTGTACAATAACAAGACTAAGTCAAATTGACAACCCTAAGTAAGTTGTACTGTTATCTTAGTTTAAATTTTGTATTGTAACATTTAAAGTCTGTAAAAATGTCAAGGAGCAGACTGGAGTCTTTTTCTGTAAACAGTATCAAGCCTAAGAATTCTATCTGGAAGAAGATCAAGAAGATCATGCCTCAGAAGAATTATGAGGAAGCTTGGAGTTGAATAAATTTGTTTTGAGAAAATATTTTAAATCAAGATCTCTACAAGTCACAGATTTAGTGTTATAGGGAAGTCATTCGAGAACTCCAGAATGACTTATAGAGAACTCAGGAAAGCTACTAGAGAACTCAGAGATATGACAAGCCAAATTAAAGACATGAAGATTGGAGATATCGACAAGTCATTTCTTCACTAGAGAACTCAGAGTTATCGACAAGTCAAAATTCACTAAAGAACTTTGAGTTATTGACAAGTCAAATTTCACTTTATCGACAAGTCAAAATTCACTAGAGAACTAAGAGATATCGATAAGTCAAAATTTACTAGAGAACTCTGAGTTATCAACAAGTCAAATTTCACTAGAGAACTCTGAGTTATTGACAAATCAATAAGTCACTAGAGAACTCAGAGATATCGATAAGCCAAAGTGAAGATATGAAGATGAGAGATCTCGACAAGCTAAATTCTCTTATAGAGAACTCAGAGACCTCTACAAGTCAAATCAACTATGGAGTATTAGAGATCTCGATAAGTCAATATACTTATCGAGATGTCAAGATCTCTATATGCCTAACTGGAGATCTCGAGGTAAAATCTCAAAGTACAAATTTTAGACCAGTTAAATATCCAAATTAACAATCAACAAACAATCTAACCAGTTGGATTGACAAGTCTACAAAAATCAGCTTGAAGAGTGTGCAAGATCAAGGGTGAAGATTAACTGACAAAGGAAGATCAAAGTTAACACAGTATGCAAAGATATGCTAATCCAGAAATGGAAGATATACTTTTCCTAATATGGAATGATAAGTGATAGTTTACTAAAGTGAATAGTATCTCTTATTATACAATGTGTAAACCTGTAGTTAACTATCATATTAAGTTAACACTGGTCCTTTGTTAGTTGTAACAATAAGATAAGGAACATTCTTGTATTATCTCAAGATTGAAGTTAAGCTCTTTATCAAGAAAGAGCCTAAAAATTTTGTAGCAAAACATTCTTAATTTTAATATAAAATTAAGTGAGTTTTGAAAGATCTGTGTTATTCATTATTACATGTTTAATTTCAGTCTTAACACATCTTACTACAAGATTCAATTTACTTTGTTCACAACCATAAATATTTCAAGAAAAGCAAAAAAACATAAAAACACATTCACCCCCCCCCCCCCCGGTGTGTAATTCATTACCTAACAAGGGGTATAAGAGCAAAATCTGAAAGCAAACAGATTCAAGATCTTGGAAGAATGAATACACAGAAAATCAGTAGCATCAAAATCCCTACTTTTGACAAAGCTAACTACACTCTATGGAAAAATTATATGTTGTTGTTTGTCAGGATGGCCAATTCACTATACATTCAGATTCTCAAAAATGGGCCTTTCACTCCTATGGCTAGAGTTGAGGAATCTACAGATGAAGACATGGTCATCCCAGCACATTATGCTCCTAAAGACCCTTCTGAGTACACTGAGCCTGAGAAAGAGAAAGTTTCCCTGAATTGTGGCTTACAGCTGATATTGATAGAGTCACTTGACAATGTAATGTACAACAACATTATAAACTGTGACACTGCTAAGCATATCTGGGAAAAGATTGAAATACTATATGAAGGAACTGAGGAAGTTAGATCTAATCAAAGAAGGATATTGATTTCACATTGTGAGGATTTCATGGCTAAGCCAAAAGAAAGTATCATTGATGTGTTTGAAATGTTTAATAAGCTGATAAATGACTTGCAGCTCCATGACAAATATTATGAAGCTGAAGAAGTGAACCTGAAATTTTTGCTTACACTTCCTGATCATTTGGAACATAAAATTTCAGCAATCAGAGAAGGGAGAGACTTGAGCAGAATAACTTTGGAAGTTCTGTATGGAATCTTAAAAACATATGAATTAGAAACGATTCAAAGAAAATCATTAAGAGCTGGTCAAGGGCATGTTGTAGATGGTTCAAGTGCTCTAATTATCAATGAAAGCCAGACCTCTAATGATGAGCCAAGATCCCAGACTCCAGTTGCCTCAACAAGTGAGCAAAGAACAAATGATTCACAGCAACAATTCATTCTGGAATTGGAAGAAGATGAGCTCTACACCCTAGATGAACTTGATGAGCTTGATCAGTCAATGGCATATCTGGAAAGAAATTTCTCTAACATTAGAGTAAAGAAGCCAAGATTCTTCAAGGGTAAAGGACAATTATTCAACAAAGACAACAGCTGGAAAGGAAACAGGGAAGTACACATCTGATAGCAAAAATGGTTACAAAATTGGATCCGTTGACAGATCAAAGTTAAGGTGCTACAACTGTGATGAACTAGGTCATTTTGCTACAAAATGCAGGAAACATAAGAAAGCAAAGAAAGACAAAGCTTATCTTGAACTGGAAGCAAAGTATGAAGCTCTTCTGAAGAAACAACAAAGCAAAACTTATATTGCAGAGGGAAAAAGTTGGGATGACTCTAATAATGATGAAGATGAGGAAGTTGGAAATTATGCTCTAATGGCCTTGGAGAAAGGAGAATTATCCTCATCAAAATCACAGGTACCAACTCTCACTACCATTGATTTAAATGTGAGTCAATATAAGGAAACTGTAGAGAAGATGAGCACAAAAATGTTTCTCTTTCATACAAGTATGGTTGCTGTTAATGAAGAAGTTAGCAGACTTACAAAGATCAATGAGAATCTTGAGAATGAGAAACAAGAAGCTGAATTGTTGTTGGTAGAGCTTGAAGCTGTAAGACAAGAGAATGCATATCTGAAGAATAAGCTCAAGTGTGCAAGTGAAATTGAATCAGTGTTAAGAAAGAAACTGGAAAAAAATGAAGTGAAGTTGAAGTCCTTCAAAAATGCACCTGAGTTGGTTGGACAATACCATGAAAAAATAAATCATGTGCAAATATTGCTATTGGTATTGATTATGATGCCTTGAACAACAAAAAGAAAAATATAGGTGACAAAGGAAAAGCAACAGAAAATGAAAATATTCCAGCAATGCTGAAAAAGGTTGTTTCACCTATGTTCAAGGCATGTGAAGTTAACATCAGTGAAGAAGAGTTGATTATCAAGCAAGAAATTGATGATGAAGACAATGAGAAGAAACTCAATCTTTCAAAGCTGAAGAGAATCTCATGGACAACCAAGGTTCCAAGACACCTGTCAAAGAGACCAAAACTGAAGATGCAAGAAAGAAGAAGAAAAATAGAAATGGGAAAATTGGGATAAACAAAAGCGAAGAATTGGTCAAAAGGTAGGTGGAAGGAACAATAATGCGGAGTGTAGCTCACTGATAATGTGTGGTATAAGGAATTACAGGTTATTTTGGATTGAGGTTTTATAGTGACGACCAAATCCCTTGACCCCGGATTTGGGGGCGTTACAGGTTGAAAATTTTGCTTATGTTGCAGATGCTCCAAGAAAAAAATGTGAGAAAAGTGGCTTTGTGAATCACCTAACTCACCTTTGTAAAATGGTTGTTAGCAAGCAAGTTGAAGGAGTTTGCAAATATAATAAAGCAAATGCAAATGATCCCTACTCATTCTGTGACAAGTTTGACTGCATCCCTTGCAACTTGAAAGTGATGAAAAGTTATCACAAGCTAAGAGTAGACCTCAGAGAAACAAAAATTGGGTCTACAACAGATAGGTTAAATGCACAACATTCAATGAATTCTATTTTATCTGAAACAACTCATTCTACTTCTGCTAAATCAGTTAACAAGAAGAAAGTGCCCAACACTGGTTGGGTTGCTAAGCACACTTAAAACTCATTGTGTGCGGGGAAAATTGAAGAAGGTCATATGGATCATAGACAGTGGATGCTCCAGATATATAAAAGGAGATAAGGCCCTTCTATTACAGTTTGAGGAGAAGGCTGGCCCCTTGGTGACCTTTGGAGACAACAACAAAGGATTCACAATGGGATATGGCAAGATTATTTCTGGAAATGTTGTCATTGATGATGTAGCATTGGTAGCTGGTCTTGAAGTAAATCTTCTCAGTATCAGTCAATTTGCAGACAAAGGTTTTAAAGTTCTATTTGACAAAGAAGAATGTATTTTCATCAGCAAGAAAATAATAAAGTTGCTCTGAAAGGAGAAAGAAAAGAAAGCTTGTTTATTGCAGATTTGGAATCAACAAATAAGGATGGTATTTGTTGCTTTTTACACCAAGGCATCAGAAGAACAAAGTAAGCTATGGCATAAAAGGTTGTCTCACTTGAATTTCAAGGCAATTAACACCTTGGTCAAAAAGGAGTTAGTAAGAGACATGCCTAATCTGGAGTTTACTCAAGTTGAAATTTGTGAAGCCTGTCAGAAAGGAAAAATGAAAAGATCAAGTCACAAGTCAAAAACTGTGAATTCTATAAGTGCACCATTGCAATTTATTCACATGGACTTGTTTGGGCCAGTAATTGTCTTATCAATTTCAAGGAACAAATATGCACTTGTGATGGTGGATGATTTCTCAAGATACACTTGGGTAGAGTTTATGCACTCTAAAGATGAGACTCCACACATCATAATTGAGTACATCAAGAAGATAGAAAAATAGGCTGAAGATCATAATTGTATAAAGAGATTGAGAAGTGATAATGGAATAGAATTCTTAAACGCAACATTGAGTGAATTCTGCAAAAGCAAAGGCATTGTTCAAGAATTCTCAGCTGTTAGAACACCTCAACAAAATGGAGTAGTTGAAAGAAAGAACAGAACATTAGTTGAAGCTGCTAGAACAATGTTGCAAGATGCCAAGTTGCCAACAAGTTTCTGGGAGGAAGTTGTTAACACTACAAGCTATACTCAAAACAGATATCTTATTAACAAGGCCCATGGCAAATCACCTTACTTAATCATGTCTAAGAGAAAGCCTACCTGTAAAGCATCTTCATGTGTTTGGAAGCAAGTGTTACATTTTAAAAGACAACTATGAATATGTGGAAAAATTTGACTCAAAGGTTTTTGAAGCAATTTTTTTGGGATATTCATTGGAGAGAACTGCCTAGAAGGTCTATGTGATTGATAAAAAGAAGATTATGGAAAGCACAGATGTGACTTTTGACGATGACAAGTGTACATGCTTGGAATGCCTTGATGATCATGAAGCTGAAGCCCTTGCATTTGAAAACCTCAACATTAACAATGATTCTGATGAAGAAGTTGAAGCTACTGCATAACAGATGATGAATGAAGAGACTACTGAACAGGAAAATCATGGGAATGGAAGCTCATCTCAAACACCTGAATTTGGCACAAACTCAGGGGGGAAAGAGAAGAAAGATCTACAAATCATATCAATGATGAAAAAATGATGAAGGCACAAGTCAACTAACTCACACAAGGAAGTGGGATAGAAGTCACACTAGAGAAGCAATTATTAGTGATCCTACTGCTGGTGTGAGAACTAGAAGTGCAACTGTTAATGAGTGCCTACATGCATGCTTTCTGTCTCAAGTAGAGCCTAAGAAAACTGAAGAAGCTCTAATGGGTCCTAATTGGATATCTGCCATGCAGGAAGAGTTGAATCAGTTTAAAAGGAACAAAGTTTAGGAGTTAGTTCCTGCACAAAACAACAGAAGTATAATTGGAACAAAATTGGTGTTCAGGAACAAGATGGATGAAACAATGCAAGGTTGGTTGCTAAAGGCTACTCACAGGAAGAAGGAATTGATTATCATGAAACTTTTGCTCTAGTTACAAGACTTGAAGCAATAAGGATTTTCTAGCATTTGCTGCACATTCAAATTTTAAACTGTATCAAATGGATGTCAAAAGTGCATTCCTAAATGGTAAGCTAGAAGAAGAGGTTTATGTGCAACAGCCACATGACTTTGAAGATCTAGAATTTCCAGATTTTGTGTACAAGCTACTCAAGGCTCTATATGGACTAAAGCAGGCACCTAGAGCTTGGTATGATACATTGTCAGAATTCCTACTTAAGCATGGTTTTACTAGAGGGACTATAGACAAAACTCTCTTCTACAAGAAACATGGTGATGATATGATCCTAGTTCAAATTTATGTGGATGATATCATCTTTGGTTCTACAAATGAAAACCTTTACCAAAGATTCTCCAGGCTTATGCAGGGTGAATATGAAATGAGTATGATGGGGGAATTAAGTTACTTTATTGGACTTCAAGTAAGTCAAATAAGTGATTGAATCTTCATCAGCCAAACTAAGTATGTCAAAGATTTATTGAAGAAGTTTGGTATGGTTGATTGTTCACTTGCATCTACACATATGTCTACATCAACAAAGTTGGATGAAGATAAAAAGGGCAAAAGTGTATATATTTCAAGCTATAGAGGGATGATCGGATCTTTGCTTTACTTAACTGCAAATAGACAAGACATCATGTTTGCTACATGTTTTTGTGCAAGATTTTAAGCCAATCCAAAAGAATCACATTTGATGGCTGTAAAGAGGATTTGATGATACTTGAAGGGGACTTCAAACTTGGGATTATGGTATCTTAAGGGAACTGGTTTTGAAGCTGTTGGTTACACAAATGTAGATTTCAGGATGCAGGGTTGACAGAAAGAGCACTAGTATAAGTTGTCAGTTTCTTGGACAAAGACTTGTATCCTGGTATAGCAAGAAATAACAATATGTGTTAACTTTTACAAAAGAGGCCGAATGCATAGCTGCAGGAAGTTATTGTGCTCAAGTGTCTTGGATTAGAAATCAGCTAACGGACTATGGCCTAGTGTTACACAAAATTCCAATTATGTGTGACAATACTAGTGCTATATCTATAGTGGTTAATCCAGTTAATCGTTCTAGAACAAAGCACATTGATGTAAGGTACCATTTTATTAGAGAACATGCTACAAATGGTACTATTGAGCTCATTTTTGTTCCAACGGAAAAATAATTAGTTGACATTTTTACTAAACCTTTGGATGAAGCAACTTTCACTAGACTTGTAGGTGAAATTGGAATGCTTAATTCTTCATCCTAAGGCAAGAACTTAGCTAATATGTTACAGCAGATTAATTTCTAGTAAATCAAAATTAATTTGATTTAATTGGAAATTAACTGAAATATGAATTATAAATATTTCAGAATCTCTGCATATTTATTTTTCAAAAACAAAAAAAAAATTCAGCTTGAAATTTTTCGAACTCTAAAAAACTGTCTAGCTATAAATTTACATCTTTAGTATGTAAAATTAACATAAGGCAGGATCAAATTGATCAAAAGTATATAGAAAACTGAGTTCTCGATAAGTCTAACTGACTTATCGACAAGTCATTTTAAGACTTCTCGAGTGAGTTCTCGATAAATCAATTTACTGACTTCTCGAGTGACTTCTCGATAAGCTTTATTATGACTTATCGATAAGTCATTGTAAAGTTCTCTAGTAATGTTAATTCACATAGTTCTCTACAAGTATATGCTTTAGACTTATAAATAACTCAGAACTAAAATAATTTAATTTAATAAATTATTTTAGTCAAATAATTTTGGAAAAATTATTCTGATTTTATTTTGATTTATTCAAATAAAAATTGGAATTTATTCAGTCCATTTCTGGACACTGGGTATTTATTTGACATCTCGATAAGTTATTTTATAGTTCTCTAAAAGAGTAATTTAAAATGACTTCTTGATATGTAATTCATTTTCAAATTGACTTCTCGATAAGTATAACCCAAACATCCATTTTTGACTTCTCAATAAGTCATTTCTTTTTACTATAAATACCCCGACATCTCGATACATATACATACTTACATCTTTCAAGAACTCAAGTGACCTAGCTTTTCAATCCAAAACCAATTTCTCTCTTGTTTTCACTCATTTCTCACTAATTTTTCTTACCTACTAAACTTCATACTCATAACAATGGCAGCCAGCAATATTGTTCCCTTCATCCCCAAGGAGACTAACTTTCTTGCATTTTTAGATGCAAACCAAGCACCTGAAATCTTCCAATGTTTTGTCAAGTTTCTATCTAAGACCTACTTTGTAAGGGCTCTCACTGCTAATCATGTGTTGTACTTGGATGTGTTAAGGGACTTTTGGAACACAACTACAACAAGGACAATTGTGCATGAGAACCAAGCTGCAACAATTGTGATAAACTGCACAATCAAGGGATAACAGGTGGAGATCTCTGAAAATGATGTCAATCTGGCATTGGACATTCCTACTGACAAGCTGGTGGAGGCTCCAACTCAGGATGAGCTGTATGAATTCATGGACTTCCTCAATTATTCTGAGAAGATTAACCTGGCCAGCATGAACAAAATGCATCTAAGGAGGGAATGGTCCTTTCTTTTTGACTCAGTGATAAGGGCCTTCACATGCAGGAAATCAGGGTTTGACAACATATCAAGTGTTGTCCAGAGTATGGTCTACTCAATGGCCCACAACAAACAGATCAATGTAGGACACTACATACGGAGGAATTGAACACCAGGCTAACAATGTCATTGGAGTCAAGAGGTAAGGAAATTTTTCTACCTAGATTTATTATGTCAGCTTTAAACCATAAAGTTAATGACATATATATGCTTGAAGGAGTAAATAGGTCACTAATTGGCAACTGTAAGCAAGTATCCAAAATTCTATTTGGATCACTTCTTACTAAGAATAAGGTTCCAGTGGGTCTTAAGTTAACACATTTCAAGATTAAAAGATTTAAGACCTACCCTTATTCTATGCCAGACATGAGAACCAGTGCAAGTCAACCTAGTGCAACAATGGTTCCTGAGCCTGTGGAAGCACAAATATAGGCACACCTACAGTAACCTACCCATGTTGAGCCTATTCCTTTACAACCAATAGCATCTAGGAAACCCACCACTTCATCCTCTCAAAAGGGTTAAGTGAGTAAAAAGAAGAGAAAGGAGATAACCTTGAATGTTCTAGATGAGAGTGGTGAGTATCAAACACAAGCTGAGTCACCCTTGGTCAAGAAAACAAAGAAGAGTTAAAAATCTGAGCTGACCACTCAAACCACCTCTGTATTCTCCCAAAAGGATGCAGTTGCAAATGGGGACTAAACAGACTCTAGATACATTCTCAACAGGATGTGTCTATTGAAAAGAGCATTCACCCCAATGCACCCTGTATAGAGTCTGCACAGCCAACACCTAAAGAAATTCAAGTATATGGTAGGAGAAATAAGGATGGCAAACATTCTGAGAGCACATCTATTGAAGCTCCCTCATCCATTCAGGGGGAGCTGCCAACACTCAATTCTGAGCAACAAATCTTAAACTCAAAAATTTTTTCCTCTCCTACAGCACTTGAATCCATTTCTCAAGTGCAAGCTGAATCAAGTGACTTGGTTCAGAAAACCTTGCTCACCACCCAGACACTACAATCAGATGGTGAGAGGCTACTAGCTGGGGTAGACCTTGATGACACCATCAAAACCATGGGGGGTTTATCAGTTTTTACGGAAGACCCCATGGATGTCACAAATACACCTTCATGTGCAAATCAGTCTTCACGGACTGTTAGGTTTGAGGGTAGTACTCCTGAGGGGGATATATCTAAATCCTCTCCAATTCAATTGGAGGTTCATCATGTAGGAACAACTCCCCTCAAAACCCTAGCAGAAATTGCATTAGCAGTTGATGCTAGGAGTATAATTGTCAATGACCCTGCTATAGGAGAGACAAGTTTATCATATTCATATGACAGTGCTTTGCAAGAAGCACAAGGGTTTGAGACTGGTGCACATGACAGTAACCCAGTAACTCCCCTTCAATTCAATTGAAGGTTCCCACTACATGTGAGGAACAATAACTTGTCATAACCATAGAGCAATCTGTGAGTAAAACTGTGACTTCTGTCACAGGTGGTTCTGATCAACCTTCAACCTCACAACCTCAACAACAACACCTTCTCTCTCAATGGTTGCAAGCATCTGACTCTCAACCTACATCTGTGGATGATCTTCTTGTTGAGCAGATTTCTGGGTTAGCAAACATCTCACAGCATCTACTCACTTCAGACATGAGCAGTCAAGACTACCAAGCTATTATGCTAACTTACAATGAAGATGTTGAAAATAGAAGGAGAAGATTGTGAATGATGCAGAAAAAGATGGGAATGTAGATGCATGTCTATCTCAAGACTTTGTATTGGAGATGGATAAAGTCTTGGCTAGGTTTAGGGATGAATATGTCACTATTCTTGGAAGCAATGCCAAGGTCTTGACTCTACGGGATGTCTATGATGCAGTCACTGAGGTCTACAAAGCTCTACTCAAGGCTTTTCACCTATTTGGTAAAGCTCTAGAACTCAAGTTGACTGGTCATGAAGACAAAATAAAGAAGCTGGTAAAGGAGAAAATGGATGAGATCATACCATCTCAAGTTCATATCACCTCCAAGTTCAAGCATTTTGCTGATCAAATGTCTAGGATGGATCTGACTACCATCGAAAAAGAGGTCAAAAATCTAAAACAATCCTTCATTGCTCTTCATGAAGTAGTCCAAAAGCAAATCACCAATGCAAGTGACTCAAAGGTCAAATTGGAACAGCTTTACCAGAGCAGATTTGAGCCTTTTACTTTGCTTATGGATGGTATCAAACAGGCTGTGGAAGCAACTTTTGGCTCCTCATCATCTAGAAACTCTCATCAGCCTAACTCAACCTCTACAAATCTTTAAATCCAATCTCTTCAACAAGAAGTCTCAGACTTGCAGACCTCTAATGCTTCTCTCAATGCACAAGTCCAAGCCTTGACTTCTCTAGTCAAGAGTCAACAATCAGATATCCAGACCCTGGTGGACTCTCACAAGCATCTTCAAATACAGAATTTTGGATCTTTGGGGGCAATCTTGGGGAAGCTCAACATACCACTGCCCTCTTTACCTGAACAAATAAGGACAGAGTTACCAACTCCCCTCCTCATGCCTGTCACCAAGACTAAGGGGGAGATTGAGGCTAGGATTCAACAATCTAGAGATGCTAAGGCAAAATTTAAAGATCCTATTCAGGTTGGTCAAAGCTCAAGTGCTCAAATTGATGTTGGAAAGGAAAGACTTCAGAGGGCTGTAGAAGGACCCAATCATGATCAGGAATTCAATGACCTTCTTGCAGCACTAAGAGTGTCTCCTCAAAACAACTATGTAACCTGCAAGAAAGCTTTGGCCAAGAACATCAACTTCATAAGGGTAGTGGTGGCGAAAATTGATGACTTTTTGGAGAAAATGATTGCCATGAACATCAATGATGGTGGTGTGGACAGGTGTCTTCAAGTGACTCTCACAAATCTTTAAACTTTAAGAGCATCTGAACTGGATGTAATGATTGACAGAGTGAATCCAGTTATTCCAGAAGACACTCAACTTCTTCAAGAGCTCAAAAAGGCACAGATAGCAGCTTTTTCAGAAGCCTGTCTATATCCAAATCAAGGAATAGTTTATGTATGTCCAACAACCAAACAAGCTAGACATCTTCTTGTTCCTAAACATTGTGTCAGATCAAACATGAGGGTGATCATGACCTTGCAGTCTAATTTAAAGTACAAAAGGATGTTGAGATGATAAAGATTTTGGACAGGTATCTCTTAAATCCTTACACCATGCTTCCAAATACTCAATATAATATAAGAAAAGACAAGGATGATGATGAGCAGAAGGGTGACAAACAAAAGCCTTCTGGCTCAAATCCAAGTCAAGCTTCTAAAGCAACTGGCAGCATGGACAAAAGTCAAGAGGAGAAGAAGGAGGATAAAAAGAAGGATGGTGAAAATAAAAAGAGAGGAGAAAGGAGGAGCAAACAAAGACATGATGGATTAGAACCACAACAAACCCTAAAAATCCAAACAACTCTAGCTCAACCTTCAAAACCAACAACCTCAATCATCAAACCAACTCTAACCTCTAAGCCAAAATTTCTATACAAAAAAACTACAAACACTTTCCTAAAAACACCAATCACCTCAAACCAAACATCTCTCAAGAAAATCACAAACTTACCTTTAGACAAACCTTCACTCAAAATTCACTACAAAACTGTTGGGAGGAAACCTAAGAAGGCTAAGGATGCTGAAAAAGTACAAGTTACTAAAAGGGCCATCTGGAACTGTTTCAAGCAAAGTGACTTTCTATCTTTAAATTGGTGCATCTCAGATGAAGATTATTTTCAACAACTAGCTGAGAAAATAGTTAGAGTCTGGGTTGTATCTCTAAGGGAAGTTAGAATTTACTATGAAGATGGGTCCTTCACATTTCTTGGTTGTGCTTTAATGGACTCTCTCTCTCCCACAGAAATCAAGAGAGTGATAAGCTTGCTAAAAGATAAAGATACTGCTACAAGAGCATGGAGGTCAGTTTTGGCTGAGTGGTTGATTATAAGGGAGGAAAGAAGAAAAAGAAATGAAGCTGAATATGAGGAGAGGGTAAGGAAATATGATGAAGAGATTGAGATGTTCATAAAAAGATCAGAAGAACTTAAGGAAAATGAAATAAGCATAATCTCCAAGGATGGAAAGTTTTTAAATATTAAAGCTGGAAAATTTTCAAGATTTAGGATTGATTTACTAGATAGTGGTTATCCGAAGGAAGATGGAATCAAACTTGCAGAAGCTTTAAGTGGGACACCTATTATAGAAGAACTTGAAATTCTTGATTACTTAAAGGATCTCATTAGAAAAGAAGTTGAAGCAAAAATAGTCTTTACCTGATGCTTGTAACTATTTGAACTCTGTAAATCTCCTAATGTATAAAAGTTTTAATTGTGTCAATTTTTATGTATTAATTTTATTTTCCATTATAGCTTGGGGTTAGTCTTGTTAACAAGCATGCATTTGTGTTAAGCAATCTTCTCACAAACTTTGGGAGATTGTTGTGCAAGACATGCCTGTACAATAACAAGACTAAGTCAAATTGACAACCCTAAGTAAGTTATATTGTTATTTTAGTTTGCATTTTGTATTGTAACATTTAAAGAAATGTCAAAGAGCATACTGGAGTCTTTTTCTATAAACAATATCAAGCCTAAGAATTCTATCTGGAAGAAGATCAAGAAGATCATGCCTCAGAAGAATTATGAGGAAGCTTGGAGTTGAATAAATTTGTTTTGAGAAAATATTATAAGTCAAGATCACTACAAGTCACAGATTTAGTGTTATAGGGAAGTCATTCGAGAACTCCAGATGACTTATAGAGAACTCAGGAAAGCTACTAGAGAACTCAGAGATATTGACAAGCCAAATTGAAGACATGAAGATTGGAGATATCGACAAGTCATTTCTTCACTAGAGAACTCAGAGTTATCGACAAGTCAAAATTCACTAGAGAACTCTGAGTTATTGACAAGTCAAATTGTACTAGAGAACTCAGAGATATCGACAAGTCAAAATTTACTAGAGAACTCTTAGTTATCGACAAGTCAAATTTCACTAGAGAACTCTGAGTTATCGACAAGTCAATAAGCCACTAGAGAACTCAGAGATATCGATAAGCCAAAGTGAAGGTATGAAGATGAGATATCTCGACAAGCTAAATTCTCTTATAGAGAACTCAGAGACCTCTAGAAGTCAAATCAACTATGGAGTAATAGAGATCTCGATAATTCAATATACTTATCGAGATGTCAAGATCTCTATATGCCTAACTGGAGATCTCGAGGTAAAATCTCAAAGTACAAATTTCAGACCAGTTCAATATCCAAGATTAACAACCAACAAACAATCCAACCAGTTGGATTGACAAGTCTACAAAAAGCAGCTTGAAGAGTGTGCAAGATCAAGGGTGAAGATTAACTGACAAAGGAAGATCAAAGTTAACACAGTATGCAAAGATATGCTAAGCCAGAAATGGAAGATATACTTTTCCTAATATGGAATGATAAGTGACAGTTTACTAAAGTGAATACCATCTCTTATTATACACTGTATAAACCAGTAGTTAACTATCATATTAAGTTAACACTGGTCCTTTGTTAGTTGTAACAATAAGATAAGGAAAATTCTTGTATTCTCTCAAGATTGAAGTTAAGCTTTTTATCAACAAAGAGCCTAAAAATTTTGTAGCAAAACATACTTAATTTTAATATAAAATTAATTGAGTTTGGAAATATCTGTGTTATTCATTATTGCATATTTAATTTCAATCTTAACACATCTTACTACAAGATTTGATTTACTTTGTTCACAACAATAAATATTTCAAGAAAAGCAGAAAAACATAAAAACACATCCACCCCCCATGTGTGTAATTCATTACCTAACATCCAGCTTCTCATCTTGCTCTATTTCAAGCTCATAGGTCTTTAGAATCACATACAGTCTATACAAGGTGAATTTCCTTGTAATCTTGAGAATTTCTTAATAGGACTGTAATAGGTTTCCATTCCTTTGGTTGAGATCTAAGGAATTTGAGGTTTGAGTCTTTTGTCTGATAGACTCTTCCATGCAACTTTAGAGCATTTAGTAGTTTTTGAAATCTACTAAATATGTCAGTGAGTGTCTCACTTTCTTCACAATGAAAATGCTCATATTCTGAATCAAGGGTTGCATTTTGTTTTCCCTTACCTGCTCAGTTCCATCACATATAACTTGAATTGTATCCTAGACATCCTTATCAGTTTTGCAGTTTATGATGTTGTCAAACATGTCACCATCAACACCATTAAACAGAATATTCATGGCCTTCTTATCCTTGTGGACTTGCTCAATATCTGGATCAGACCATTCTGCTCTAGGCTTTGGGATGGATGGCTCATTTCCTGTAACAGCTCTCATGGGAACATGTGGACCTTTCTCAATACAGTCCACATATCATTCATCTTGAGATAGGAGATGCAGGTGCATCTTCACCTTCCAATGGTGATAGTTGTCTTTGTCCGGAAAAGGAATCTTTACTCCAACATCTTTTCTGCTCATCTTGTTAGTTGTTGTGATCTTTAAACTCTTTATTCTTCAAGAGCTTACTCTGATACCAATTGTTATTCCTAACCAATCTAACAAAGAATTACAGAAGGGGGGTTGAATGTAATTTTGGCTACTTTTTCAATTTTAAGAACAATTCTACTATAACTATATAACTGTGTTTGATTTGGCTATGGTGCGGAATGAAAGTATTGATGAAATCAAAACACAAAGTAATCAAATACAAGTATTTAAAAACTTTCTGGTGGATTGAACTTTTCCACCAGAGATATATATTAAGTAGAGAACTCTGTGTTACAATGTTGTACGCAACTGCTTACAAGTTGAACTACAAGAACAGAGAAATTCCTTAAAGATTTAGCTTTTTCTATTTATCTGGTAATTGCTTACTTACTTGGATAAAATTCTACTTACTACTCTTGGTTTATATATCACCAAGTTACATGATAAAGAGGCAAACAAATAAGACAAAATGTTTCTAGTCTAATCTCATGTTTCTTCATTTCTCAATCCAGCATCTTTATCTTCAGTTTAACATGGAAATGGAAATGCTTCTTTGTTCTCTAAAACCTGTAATTAGGCTGCCACGTTCCATTTGTATACAATCAATGCATGTGATTGTCAAGTCACTATCAACTGCTCTTTTGAATTTAATCATCCGTTGAAACTCAGATTGATCATCCGTTAAAACTTGAAACTATGGTTGATCATCTGTTGAAGCTTTGGCTGATCATCCGTTGAAGCTTTGGCTGATCATCCGTTGAAGCTTTGTGAAACATCCGTTGAGACTGTCTTCATGGCAGTTAACTCCATTTCATTTATACAAGATTACAAGGAATCTAATATTTACAATTAACTAACCTATCTTGCATATTAATCTAGTAGTCAATATAACGTAAGCATTCTACAACATCTAGTTCACTAAGGCATTAAAATATGCAGAAATGTGCTACTAATCTTATTGTAACATAAGCTACTCTTTCAATGGATGTTGAAGTGGTCATCCGTTGAAAGCTACAAATACACTAAATAATATCTACTAAGTATTTTGTTTAGCTTATCATCAAGTTCACAACATATCATTAACAATATTCAAGGTCTTCAGCACATCAACAACTAATTTGGGCAAAAGGGAAGGTAAAACCAATATCGAACGGATAGTAATAAAAATATACCCAATTAGCCATGTGAAAGTCTGCATGAACATCGACATCAGGAACAAAAGTTAGGGCTTTAGACGGAAACAACAATTGGGCCTTGTCGAGCTTCTCGGGTTTCATGGAACTGAGTTGGTTGTCGCGAACGTCCAACTGATTGGTGACTATCCATCCAGAAGTGTTAGATGACGAATTGGGGCTTTTGGTGTTAGGGCTTTCATCGTGTTTGGAATTTCTCTTGGTCATAGGTGAAAGTGGTAAGGGTTTGGCGATACTGTGTTATAAAGGGAAGATAACAAATTTGGGGGCAAAGAACAGTTGTGAGAGTATAAAGAGAGTGGTAAAGTGATAAAATTTTGAAGAGTTTCTTGATAGCTGAACAGCCGGTGCATGCATATCTAAAAAGCTGATCACGCACACATCTAGGGAAGATCAATAGTTAAGATACACATGCTACATACACGAATCCATTCAACAGATTAATGATAATTCAGAGATTTTATGAATTTATTTATTTTAATTAACAAAATATGGGTCAATTGTTAAATCTAGATTTTTAGTCATGACGTGATGAGTTTGAAGAACGGACGAGTAGAAAAACTAAACGACGGAACCTGACAGGAAGGGTAAGCAGGCGTCATGGACGGCATCATAAATATCGACTGAACATGATGAAGGAGAAAGAATTAGTCTAACAACAACCGAGTTTGTAGGAGTAGTGGTTGGTTATCAAGACTGGTTCTTCAACAATATGGGAGAGAGGATAAGCCTGGAATTGGAAAATAACGAGAAAGGAGGAGAAGAAAGGGGAAGCAAGCATAGAAAGGGGAGGCACACAACAGCCAGCAACGAACGAAAAATAACAACACTAATTCCACTTCTTCATTTGAGGAGAACTATCTTAAAAAGATTATCATCAAAAAGCCAAGTATCAAACACACATATAGCAATACATTTAGTATACGATCAGAGATAAGCATCATGTAAAAATACCTTGTAATCATCCTCAAAGATCTAGTGATACATATTTAGGTTGGGTAATCCATCCCACCCGCAGTTTTTTCCCATTTACGGGTTTTCCGCGTCAACAATTCTTTGTGTCATTTTTATCTACATTGTTCTTAGTTTAGTTCCATTGCACAATTAATTAAATCAACTGAACTTAACATTTAAACTACAAATTTTGGTAAAAACATTATAGAACTCGGTCGTTCAGCCGATAAATCGGCTGATTCATCAGCAAAGTTGAAGCTGCCGATTTAGTTTCAGTGAATCGCTCCATTATGCGGTTTTGATCAAATCGGGTCAAAACTCGGGTCAAACTTGAAAGAGATGTGTCCTAAGTCCAATCATATATGATGATTTAGGAATAACTTTTATGTAATTTGTTTTGATTTCATTGATATTAATAAAAGACTTGTTTTGGTTTTATTGCGGGCTTTATCTATTTAAGTGTTTAAATAAGATATACCATAGTTTAGAGTAAAACTTTTTATGGATTATGATGAGATCATAATAATGAGACCTAAAAAGATGATAACTCTGAACTTAAATATTTCATGGTCGTAGGATTACTAACTGGTAATTAGTAATCCGCAAAGATTGGTACATACTATGCTTGCTTCATTATGAAGGATGTCTGTTCTCATAGACATTTGTGTGGTGACACTATAGCTAGTATGTAGGTGCTTATTATAGAATAAGTTTACTGAACATGACTCACACAGATGAACAACTGATGGAGTTCACTCACGTGTCAGAAGATGTTCACATAGTGATAGTTGTACAAGTATCCTTAGACTTGAGGTCATCATAGTCATCTTGTGTACAATGAACTATACTTTGGTTTAGTTCTTAGTCTCCAGGGACAATAATAAGGGCTCTACTGGGTGTAGAAATTTGTACACGAAGATAGTGTATGATCAATAAAGGATCTACCCCTTCCAGTGAAAGGAAGAGAATGTTCAATGATGATCCACTTATGCTAGTTCAGGAATCTCTGGCCAAAGTGAATGAAATTAGAAAGGAGTTTCTAATTCACATTAATTATAACTAAGCATAGTGAATGGGAAAGCATATGATTAAATAAGATAGGCTTGACACGAGTTCCATGCCTTGTATTTAATCATGACATTGCAGGGTAGAAGGAATTGATTGTACGGTAACTACTCACTGAATAGGTTCTTGGTATTCTAAGTAGTGAATTCGTATTATCCGGATAGTCGCGATATGCTGAGAAGTATCCCTCACGATGTAGAATAAATATGATTAGTTTATTAATTAATCATATTTAATGAATTAGAGAATTTATATAAATAATGATAAAATAGTTTTATTATTATTTATTTCTACTACCGGCTTAATATTGAACCTACAGGGTCACACCATAAAAGAGAATGATTTAATGGTGGAGGAATTAATTAATAATGGCTGGTAATTATTTATTTATGAAATAAATAATTAATTAGCAGATTTAATAATTGATTAAATGAGATTTAATTAATTCTTAATATTATTAATTAAGAGTTTAATTTTGGAAATTAAATCAAGTGAGAAAATTATTTTTCTAAAGTGTTTAGAAAAGGGATTAATGATTAAAAGGTGTTTTAATTATTAGTTAATTGGTTAATAAGAATAATCAATTAAACGGTTAATAATAATAATAATTTATGGAAAATTTTCAGCTGAAAATTTTGCCTATAAATATACTATTATAAACCCTATTTGCCTCAACCCAAATAATTAACCCTAATTCTAAAGTAGAACAAGAGGGAGGCAACTAATTCTCTCAACCTCTTCCTCCTCCATCACATTGTACTCTTGGTGGATATCGGTGGAGTGCTTCACACTTGAGGAGCAGCTGCTAGGGATTTCCGTTCATCGTTCTTGGATCGCTATTAAAGACCTCCATCTTTCCATTAACGTAAAGTTTGTTAAGGTAAACATACTGAACTACGAATTAAATATTATTTTTCGCATTGATCCTGCGGAGGGTTTCGTTTTTTTTTAAGATTTAAATTTACGTTTTCGTTGCGTTTATGTGCTAAAAACCCTTCAAAACTGAACAAATCGGATCATAGTAGACTTACTGAAATCTTAGTTGGATGGCTTAAAACCTGGGTGGTGGTGTTGATGTTACTGCGTCGGAGTTGTGGTGGTGTTGATGACTTAAGCCCAAGAAGGAGAAGAAGAAACAGAGAGGGTTAAAGACAAAAAAGATCCCCGGGTCTCCTATGGCCACTCTATTTCAAATTTAATTGAATATTTTAATATGTTTTATTATATTTTTTTAATTTTGCTACATCCCGTTTGTTTTAGATTATCGAAACATTGACATATTGTATATTTCACTTGAATATTGGTAATATTTATTTATGTATATATATAATTATATATTAATATTAATTTACTTCCAATTTTTCTACCGACTTATTCCGAATTCACCAATTAATCCTTATAACGTCATGTGACCGATCTTCCCCAATTACCGATTTCTGTAATACTGTAATACTTTATTTTGGAGTGATACTGATGGTTATTCTCTCCTATCCTATCCTAAATAGTGATACTTAGGTTGTATTTGGTTGAGGTGAATGGAATGGAATTGATGTAATTAAAGGAATTAAATGGGAGTTGGAGAGAAAATTTGAAAAAAATAATTAGATGGACAAAATTGCGATGATAAGAATTGGGAAGAAAATATGGTTAATAAGGAATGGAGAATTTCATCTCAAATCGGGGGTGTTTAATGTAGGTAGTTAGGAATGAAATGAGTGAAAGAATGACATTTTCTCCTTAAAATCTCATTTTATTCTATTCTATTTAGTTCACCCCAACCAAACCAAACATTAGTGACAACACCCACTGATATTGACATGTGACTCCGTGCGTTGAGATTATATACATTATATATTAGGAATATTGTGAATGTATCTGCCCTGTGACTTTTGGGCCCTTTGCATGGGCTTAAATCGAAACTTTCAACACTAGAACACACCCTCAAATGCAATAAAGTTCTAAATTTAAATAGCAATAAGGGTATATAGAATCAAAAACAGCCCAATAGGAATTATATATAATCTGGACTCCGAACTACAAAGGGGCTAGTTTAACAAACTAAATCCCATTTCTAATTTTAAATTTGATTAATGTCTTGAATCGATACGATTAATCATAAAAAATAGAAAATTTATCCAAAATACACATATTTTAAACTTTATTTTTGAAATCTTGAGATTTTTAAAATAATTTCCCTGTTTATTAAATTTTATAATATAATTTTATAAAAAAGACACGAAATGCAACTCTATTTCCATTTTTTAAAAAGTTCATTTATTTTATATAATCTACTAGTCGAAAAAGCCGTGTTGCGCAGCGGTCCTAAAAAAAATCTTAAAAAATTTATTAGAAGATTATTTTAAAAAATATGAACTATAATAAAAATAATAATTATTCATAATTATTTCCCATTTTGTATCACGTTTTGTTATACCGAAACATGTTATAATATACATAACCTAACAACATTAATTGAGTACATTTTTTTAATCATGATACCAGTTTATATCACGTCTTCATAAGTCCATAATAATCGTATTAATTATGAGATTTTGTTAGGTCGACGCCTGTTGTAATTAAAAAGATTAATTAGATGAATTCTAATATAAATTAATATTCTAATTTAGATAAAAATTAGTTTGAGTCGCTCTCTCGTGAAACACAATACTATTAAAATTTTATTATGATTTGGATAGAAATTAGTTTGAGCCGCCCTCCCGTCAAACACAATTTTAATGAAAAAATTATTAAATTTTAGTTAAAATTTAGTTTGTTCCCCATTCCCGTCAAACATTATACCAATGAAAAAATTATTAAAATTTCGATAAGATTTAGTTTAATCCTCTCTCCTCTCAAACACATTACTAATAAAAAAATGTATTATAATTTAGATAAAATTTAGTTTGAGCCGTCCTACCGTCAAATACAATAATAATAAAAATTATTATAATTTAGAAAAAATATATTTAAATATTGAAAAAATAAACATATGCAAACCTCTTGAAAAAAAGAATATTGTATTGTATATCTTTATATACACTCAAGAGCCAACGACCTGCAAAATTAAAAAAAAAATGAGGGTTAAGATAAACAATTTTAAAGATTTGTACACGTACACGAGGCCCCTTTTAACTCCCATGACCATGGTCTTTCCTGATTGTTTAAATATCATATATATTTGAATAATATTAATTTATATATAGTTGTTGAAATTTATTTTTCTTTTCTATTTTGAATATGTTAGTAGCAACTTATTTTTCTTTTCTATTTCAAATAAATTAAAATAAGTTATAATTGTTATAAGTATTCTCCGTTTCGAATATGGAGTACAGTTTTTTTTTTTGAATAAACTAAAATAATTTTTAATTATTGTAGGCTTACCTAAAATTTAGGACTTTACACTCGAGAGCCGACGACATGCAAAATTAAATAAAAAAAGAACCTTGCGGTAAACAATATTAAAGATTTGTACGTGAAGATCTATCGACTTCTTTTAACTCCGTGCTCATGGGTCCTTCCTGTCTCCTTTACATGTAAGTAATTATTTAAATATCATACATTTTCGAAGAATCTTCATTTATATATAGTTGTTGTAATTTATTTTTTCTTTTATATTTCGAATATATTAGTAGTAATTTTTTTTTCTATTTCGAATAAGTTAAAATAAGTTTTAATTATTATAAGTCTATTCCATTTTGAATATGTTAGTAGCAATTTTTTTCCTTTTCTATTTTGAATAAGTTGAAATAAGTTTTATTATTATAAGTTTCGAATAGAATTTTTAATAAAATTTTACTTCTAAATAAACTTGAATTTTTATTTCAACTTATACATGAACTTGGATTTTATTTTCTAAAATATAGAACCTAAATAAGAAAATCTTATACTTTATATAAACTTGGATTTTATTTCTGCTTTACATGTACTTGGATTTTATTTTCTAAGATATAGGACATAGATAAGGAAGTTCTAACTTTTTATTTAACTTCAAATTTAAATAGGAAATTACGACTTAAATTATTTGAGAAAAAGATAAAAATTTGTCTAAATAATTCTAAATAGAATCGACTTCTAAATATTTATTATCTTTTCTATTAATTCGAAATGTTTTCGAATGAACAAATTCTAAATAGGATTGATTTTTAAATATTTATTATCTTTCCTATTAATTCGAAATAATTCGAATAAACAAATTCAAAATAGGGCTGACTTTTAAATATTTATTATCTTTCAAAATATGATTGAATTCTAAATATTTATTATCTTCCCTATTAATTCGAATGTAAAAAGGAAATTTAATTTTATTGACGACTTAAGTTATTTGAGAAAAAGATAAAAATTTGTCTAAATAATTCTAAATAGAATTGACTTCTAAATATTTATTATCTTTTCTATTAATTCGAATTGTTTTCGAATGAACAAATTCTAAATAGGATTGATTTATAAATATTTATTATCTTTCCTATTAATTCGAAATAATTCGAATAAACAAATTCAAAATAGGATTGAATTCTAAATATTTATTATCTTTTAAAATAGAATTGAATTCTAAATATTTATTATATTCTCTATTAATTTGAATGTACAAAAGGAAATTCATTTTTATTGAATTAAAAGTGAGAAACTCTAGAAAAATAGAGAAATAATTTTAAGACGATTCTAGAGCTTCCGGAGGTTTCCTTTATATATATAAGATATTCAAACATCTCTTATCTAAATTTTTTCAAAAAAAAAATTATTTCTCTCTCTTATTTTTATCCCTTATCTAATTTTTTTCAAAAAAAAATTTATTTCTCTCTCTTATTTTTATCTCTCTCTGTCTCTCTGTCTCTCTCGTTTCTTGTTAATATCTTTCTAAATTTATTATAATAATAATAATGATAAAAAAACGAGTATACTCTTCAACTTATTTTAAGGAATCACAACGACTCTAATATTGCTAGAACTGAACTTATTTTAAGGAACCACAACGACTCTAATATTGCAAGAGAACATTCATTTGCTTTAATTTTTTAAATTTCAATTTAATAAGAGAAAGAAAAAGCTATTCAGCTGGACTTGGGAACATGTCTGCATGCCAAACCAGCTCTAAAAAGAAACCAAGCCTTTTTTTATAAAGGCCAGGACAAGCAGGCAGGCACTTGCTGCTTGTGCTTGTGCTTGTGCTCGTGCTTGTGCTTGTGCAACGTTAAAAAGATGTAATCATGTAATCTATTTTGTATTCATGCATTTTGGGTTAAGCGCTGGAATTAATGAAACATGTATTATAATTTAATAAAATACCCATGCTGAAATTTACAATTTAACATTGATTCCCGGCCGTAAGGCGCACGTTCTTGTGGGGGCAGTGTTTTATCCTGTTTATCGTTCCATTTTATAGTAGAGGAACACCAAACATGTCCAGTATGAATCTTTTTTTCGAGGGAACTGGTAAATTAAACTTAACCCATTTTATCTCGGTTCTAATCTAAGGGTCTGTTGGGATTTTCTATAAAATTAAGGGTTATTTTTTAGAGTTTTTTATGTATGTAATTATAATATTTTTAGTTATTCCCTTATTTATATAATTTTTAACGTAGGCAACTTGATTATTTATCAATGTGTATCATTTTCATACAAGACATTACTAAATTACACAACGTTTCCAATATAGCTTATTAAGCAAAATATATATATTCGTATTTGTGTTGTATAATTTGTATTTAATTATTGAATATAAACAGGGTATTCAATGTACGTTTAAAATGAAACAATTAAACTTAATATGTAGAATGTCGTTGGTATGTTTACAAATAAAAAGTTAAAAATTAACATATATGTTGAATATAGAGTTGACTACAAAATTTGATTTTTTTTAAAATAAACTCAATGTATTGGTCTATATTATTACTAAATTCTCTACTAACTTACAATTAACTTACTCAATTTAAAAAGATAAAAAATGAATAACTGATTTCAGAATTATTTGCAATCATAATATAAAATAATGTAAAATTTACACTACTGTTAATATAAAAGTTGATTTTAATGAAAAATGTTAGTTTTTGAAATTCAACGTATATATGTTTCGAAAAATGTTAGTTTTTTACACGTCTGTTAACAAAATAAGATTAAGTTATATGTGTCTGTGTTAGCATGTAAATTATCGTATATTACATTTCTTAGTAAATTAAGATGGTTTTAATTATTTATATACTAAATATCTGATTTATGTACATGTATAATCATTATTAACATTTAGTGGGGCAATTGATTACTTAAATAACATGTATTTATAATTATTCAAAAACTAAAATTATGTAATAAATAAATTACAATAATTTATAAATGGTATTCACATTATCATTGACAAACAATCCATATCTATTTTTTACGCCACCGAGTATCAATCCTCATTGTAACATAAAAATAAATTATATATTGTAAGACTTATTATTGATGTTCATGATTTTTTTTCAAGAATTTGAAGGAAAAATTGTAATTATATTGTTATTTAAACTATTTTTAAGTTTCTTTCATTATAACTCCAATATTTCTTCATAATAATTTGATAATATTGTATACTATTCTCCTAAAATTAAAAAAATTTCAATTCGATAAAATTTTATAAATATTAGTTGAACTGGGTAATTTCTTCAAATTATTGAACAATATATATTTTTTTTAAATAGTATAAAATACATTGAATCAAATGCTACAATATAGTACAGATATAACTTTTATTTGAATAATTCAAAATATTAAAATAATTTAAAATTTTTTTACAATATTATATTGATCAATGAATATTGTTTATCTAAAAGAATTCTTTTTAAAATACTAGTTTTTTTAAAGTGAAAAAGGAAAAATAAATCGATTTAATATATAATCGTAGTTTTAACAAATCTCGTGAGATCTCATATTAAAATTTAAATATTTTTAAAATTGGGACAAGTCTCAAAACACTAATGCGCTATTAGTGAAGTTAGTAATTTTAATACAAATAATCAATTAACTTGATTCTATAAATACCTCAAACACCTTAATATATATTAATATAAGATATTAAAAAAATCACATTATTGGTAAGATATTCTCGATGAACTTGTAATTTAAATTTACTAAACGTAGAATATGACAATGTTTTTCGGCGGGTCCTGTAGTCAAAATTTCAAGTATATTTTGAACAATGGACCAAGTTCTGACTTCAAATTCAAAATAAACTAAAATTTATTGACTCATTATAATTCGAATTTATCTAAATATTTAACACCAATCTAGATTATTTATATATAGGTGATGCTATTTTCAATATTTTCTTTAAAAATTATATATGTACAGTTTAATTACTTTTTATAATAAAAAAATTTGTTAAAAAATATGAGATATAATTTCAAACTAAAAATAATAATAAATAAGATAATAATCCATTTATGTACTATGCCTAACTTTGTATGTGAAATTCAGTTTTTTAAAATTAAATTTACAAATATTCAAGTAACTATTTTTTTTTGTGAAATTCAAATAGCTATCTTTAAAGTTAAATAAAATATTCATTTAGCACAGTTACATATTATGTGTATGATAAAAAACAAATGTGACAATATGGTGTAGCGGTATGAGGTTGGATAGAAAAATGAAACAACTATAGTTCGATTCCCACAAAACACATTTTTTATATAAATATTAAAAATAGGGGTAATTTAGTCTTTATAATGAGACTTTTTAATCTCAAAATATTATTCACTTGTTCTTCTATTATACATAGAAGAGATATAATTTATAATTTAAAATTAAAAATTGTCGTAGGAGTTATATGGACATCGTAACTTATAAATTATTTAGGTGTTCGGATAATTTTACGTATACGTTACTTATAAGTTGATAATATATTTGATAAATCATAATTAATAAGTCATAAGTTTTTGAAACAAAATTAAAATATAAATTACAATTACAAAAAATACTACAACAATAAATTTATCCTTGAAACAAATCAAAAGTAACAAAAATAATATTTGAATCTTCGGTCCAAGAAACAAAAAAGTTAAATTCATACAAATTAAATAAAAATTTAAATCATTAACATAAATTAAAAAAAAACTTAACTTTAAATACTCATATAAAATTTAGCAAAAAACAAAAAATACTCATAAAAATATACATATACTAACTAAAGTTAGGGAGCACAAACAATAAAATAGAAACAAGTAGAAAAAAAGAGAAGAAGTAATTTGTGTACAGTAGAATAGAAACAATGGAATGAAGAATGTTAACCGCACAATGAGCCCGTTTGGATTTCTTAAAATATGTAACTTATGACTTAAAGTTGAAATGTGTCGTATAAATGATATGAATACCGTAACTTATAAGTTATTTAGGCATTAGGATAATTTTCCTTATAAGTTACTTATAAGTTAATAATGTGTTTGGTAAATTATAATTTTAAGTAATATTTTTTTGAAATACAATTAAAAATATAAATTAAAAATTACATGAATTAATTGTTTTGATACATGAATACATAATAAAAAAAGAAAATTTTAAAATAAGGATAATTACCACGAGAGAAAAATAGGTATCAAAATTTTATTAAAAATAAATAATTAAAATATATTAAAATTTTAAATTTAAATATGATAAATTTTTTAATAAAAAACCAAAATACCCACCATTTGGGGAGATTTGCCCAAAATGCCCACCGGCGGAAAAACTGCCCAAAATATCCACTGAATACGCATTACCATTATGTGTATTCTATTTTTTTAAAAAAATAGAATATGCATCTGTAACATGCGTATTCAGTGGGTATTTTGGACAGTTTTTCCGCCGGTGGGTATTTTGAGCAGCTGGAAAGTGGTGTATTTTGGGCATTCTTTCAAACAAAAATACAGGTAAAGTAAAAAATATTTTTTTATAAGATGTCTCTGTTAGAGTTTGATTCGTTTATTTACGGAAGAAAACAAGAACTATATAACCATACAAAAGAAACAAGAGCAGGAACGCAGAATGAGAATTAGAAAGTATCGTGAGCCCAACATTCTACTTATTAACTTTCTGGTGCAAGAAATGGCCATTCCTTTTTTTTGCCAAACAGTCATGTAAATATGAAATTGGGCTAAAAACCCATATAAGTTGATTTTGTAACAAGCGAAACAGGCACAATCTACTTTCGATTTATGGGCATACGTAAATATGAAGTTTTCCTAAATTTGTCAAATACAAAACTTAAGTCAAGTCAAATACAAAACTCAAGTCCCAAATGCATTTCTAGCCCATTTAAGTTGAATTTTATGTTACCCAAATACTAATATATCTCATTTTCAATTTTCATACTTCTATCTTTTTCATCAACAACCCTAAAAATCTTGTAATTATAGTGTGCGTTTGGAAAATCTTAAAATAAGTAATTTATGATTTATTTAAATTGAATAAGTGACTGATAAGTGATAAGTTGATAAATACTTGTAAGTTATATAAGTGTTTGGATAATTTAACTTATAAGTTAGAATTTTTTTTATTTAAATAAACTAAAATAAATAATTTTTAAATATAATTATCTTAATTCTTATATTTTAAGTTAGATTGATATTAAAAAAAATATATTTTAAAAATAAAATTGATAAAAACCGAAAAATAAAAAATAAGTTGAAAAAAGTACTTCGTTACTAACATTCAACTTATCAGTTTATAAGTTGTAAATTCAACTTATAAGTTTGGTCGACAAACACTCGTCGATAAATTATTGCGGGCTTATAAGGCAATAAGCCGATTTAACTGATTTGTCAAATAGGCCCTATAATGTGCCTGAGGCCTTATCAAGCAATCCGTCATTTCATCTTCCATTTATGTCATTTGATAAGTTATTTTGTCTCCCGTATTAAGACAAATATATATTTTTCATAATGCATAGAAATATTAGATTCTAACGCGGGAGACGAAACGACACAATAATCCTAATTTTTAAAAAAAAACTCTTAAGCTTCACGAAATTCAGTAAAAGAGGCATTTTGATATTTCTCTTTTATCTCCGTGGTAGCGTGAGTATTATTCATTTTAGACCTTTACTTTATCCGCGCCAATTAATTTTTAGAATATATACCCGTCATTCGTTCGGCCCGCGAATTATTCGTTTGTCTGAACAACAGGCACGCGAATTATTCGTTCGTTCTGTAACATACTAATTCATTTGCAAAAACTAACTTTATTTTTCAAAACTAACAAATTTATTTTTTTAAAAATACGATTAAAAATAAAATTTTACTAATCTAATAATATAATGTTAATCGATGATAATCTTTTTCAATATAAGAAAATGTAAATAAAAAATAGAAAACCAAAAAAAATAAAATAAAAACAGCAATTCACCGAAACATAAATGCAAAAATGTAGTTGACTCATGACTGTACAAATAAAAAGCAAAACATAAAAAAATGTAGTACATTGTACAATTAAAAAATAAAACATAAAAAAATTTACTACACTTCAGTACATGAGCTCATTCGTTTATTCGTTATTCGCCTATTCATTCATTATTCGCCTGTTCATTCGTTTATTCGCCAGAACGCCAAATTCGTTTAATTCGTGAGCCGTTCACGAATATATTTTCTGTCTAACCGGCCCGGCACGGCACGACCCGCACAGATATACGTGTCGTCCACGAATTGCCTGAGTAGTGAACCGGCCCGCCAGGAATTCGGCCCGGCCCGCACGGACCGACCGCTTGGCCAGCTCTACCCGTCAATGCTTTCATGTTAACATAATGTGGGATTTGGATGATCATTGTTGTGCCTAAAATCAGTCATGGTCGGATTTATGGCCTATTGTAACGACCGAGAAATTTACGTTGTATTATATCATATTTATAATAAAATATGTGTATTAATATGTCATTTATATGCGATTAAATGTGTTGAGTCATTAAACCCTAACTGCTATGTGTTACGTGATATCTGTTTTGATCCAAACGTGTTTTGGATATTTATTGAGTGTTTTATTGCAAGTTAGATATCTTATATCAAAACCCGTACAACTCAAAACCATGTTTTAAAAGCCCGTATTTCAAACAAAATCATTGACCCTATTTTGCCAAAAATTCCCTATACCATATCGCTATTATGAACCCCTAGACGTTTTACAAATTGACCTTTTTCGCGAAAAACGACTTTTCCGGGCCCCTTCGGGTACCAAAAACCCCACAAAAATCACATTTTTATTTTTATATGACCATGAAATTATCATATATCATGTTTCTTTGCATTTTTGTAATATTCACAATTTTTGGGATTTTTTGACATTAATTTTGTATTTATTAAATATTAAAAATTCAATATTAATACCTAAAAAAAATTATAAAAATTGGGGCCAAATATTTTTATTAGGAGTGTAATTAACCCCTTAATTTTATTTAGGGGTATTATTTTTATAAATATAAATACCAGATTTATGGATAATTAATCAGCTAATTACAATTAAAAATCAGAAATAAATAAAAAGAAAAAGAAATTATAGAGTGTGGGTGAGAGTTTTGTTCTTGGAAGAAGGTGAAGATCAAACCCTGATTGCAAGAGATTTACTAAACCTCTGATTTTGCTCAAGTAACCAAATTAATCCTCTCAAAGAGCGAATCTATTGATATCAACAACATCAACTGAGTTTGGTTAAATTTTAAAATCGAATTTTGATGTTCTTGGCATGAATTTCGATTTTTGATTTTGAAGAATCGTTTGATTGTTTGGTTGATGTAGTTAGATTTGTTGTAGTCCTAGGAGTGATTAGGTATTTTTATTTTGATTTTACAACCCCTAAATCGATATGTCAAGTTCTTGGGTTTTACTATTTTTGATTTCGTTTTTTTAAGATTTATAGATGTTCTTACTTATGATTGATGATAGGAAGTGATTGTAGAACTTTATAGCTTTAATTTGGCATAGAAATCGGATTGTTTGGTGTTGGATTTCGCGAAACCGAGCTCGCCGGCCATGGAGTTAATGTCGCCGGATTTTGAATCGATTTTCGCCGGGGAAGATGAGACAGCGGGTGGTTGAAGTGATGAACGGCGGGGATATGCAGCTGGGATGGTGATAAATTATTTGGCAGCAAAATCGGATCGAAACTACGCAGTTTTCCCAAGAATTAGACTCGCCGGAATCGGACTCCGGTTGCCGGAACTCTGCCGGGTTCTCGAAACGTGAAGAACACCGGCGGGTGTTCTTGCCAACCCGGACCCGACCCGGTTGGGTTTTATTGCAAACCCGATTTTGATCCACCCAACCTCAACTTCATTTTCCTGAAATTGTTTCTGAGTTTCTAATTATTTACTTTTATTTTATAAATTAGAAATTAGTTTTAATAATTCTAATAATTAGATAAAAATTAGTTTTGAATTTTGAAAAATAGTATTATTAATTTCTGAATTATTTTATTAAGTTATAAATTCGAATTTAATTATTTAATTAATTATTTAATTATTTATCTAATTATTTATTAGTTATCTAATTAATTAATAATTAGGTAATTAATTAGTAATTAGGTAATTAATTAAAGATTAAATAATACGATTAATGATCCGATAATTAGTAAATATTACGAATAACTCGTATCTATACGAGTAGTGATTCGATAATGAGAATTATTATTCGAGCGTTAGTTATTCGAATAATATTGTAGTAACTATTCATATCAAAAAATTAAATACCGATAATTAATTGATTAACAAATCGTTTAAATTCCAATAATAATATATTAGTTCGGTAGTATTCGAGAATAATGTGTAACTCGTATTTATACGAGTGATTAATCGTTGAGTTAGTCTATAATTCGAGTAATTCGTAGTTATTCGATAAATAGCGTATCAGTTAAGTAAATCGATTGATTATTTGTAAATAATCGATCTAATCAAATAAATAACGATGAGTTGTAAATATTTGTAATAAATTGTGATTAATCCTAATAATTTGGGATTAATTATTTTAAATTAGTAAATAATTATCTATTAATTATTTATTAGTCATTTATTTATTAAATATTTAAAAAGTGATTAATTATTTGGATAATTAATCACATAATTTTCGATAAATCATAACTTCTTCATTTTAACTCCAAAAATTATTTTTGACTTTGATTTTTCTTAAATAATTATTTAAAAATTATTTTGGGATTTAAAAATTAGCAATAATTATTTATATTGAATAATAAATTGAATTATCAGTGTTTAATTGATAATAAGTCAACCGTTAGTCCGAATTGAGCGAAACGAAAGCCTGTTGACTCAGAAAAATGAATTCTTTTCACTAAAAATAATATGAAGACCTAATTTCTTCTCGAAATTAGTTGACTTTATTGATCGCTTGATTATCAGTCGAAATGCGTGCCGAGACGAGTTCGAAAAATTCCGGAAAAATGGGAAATGAAGCAGAAGGTGATCAACGGAGCAATCAGCGAATCAATTTCGATTCTAAAAATTATTTTAACTATAAAAACGATTATGCGCTTATGTGCTTATGTGTATTATGTGGTTAATCGAGTCTTACTTGCTTATATGTAATATTCGAGTTGGTTATAAACGTATGGGTAAATAGTAGGAACAAAATGAAGTCGATTTAAGGTGCAACCGAAGTACAAAATGACTTAACCAGTCTATTTTGCTAACAGAAACTAAGCCAGCAAGGCAGGCCAAGTAGGGGATAGACGGAGGTGATTTAATTGCAGTAAGTCGCACAGAAGGCAAGTTTCTCCCCTATTCTATTTTCCTGAATAGTGATATTCTCTTCAGATTCTTATTATATTTGCATTACTTTAATTCCTTTATTCATATCTCAGTTCGATTCTTGAATTATTCTTTTCATTTGAATTTATTATTCATATTCCAATTATTACTCACAATTATTGATATATTCTGGTGATTAGAATATATCAAAGTATACCGATTGTTCCGGTTGCTATTCCAGGGACTGGATAACATTGCTTTTGGGGATTAAGTTTACTTAATTCTAAGGACCGGGACATAACCGGATCCTTGAGATGGGCCGTAGTGCCTGGGTGCCCGACGGGATCTATATAGTGAGATATAGATCTGCACTGTATCCTGGCTGATCAGCAGGGTATAACTGCGAACTTGATTCCAGTGTAGTTCGTTTGTATTTGCCAACAATGGCCTTCTTTTGATTCTTATGAGGTTATATCTTTGCAGATATACCTGGGATACAGATTCAGTTATATTGCTTTAACATTGTGTATATTTTGTAGACTTGTTGAGCAATTTTGGCTCACCCCTTTTTGTTGTTATTCACCTTATTGTTTCAGTTAAGAAGGAATATGAAACCCGTCAGAACACGAGTGGTAAAGAAGCGGGTCAAGCCTCGGGATCCTCTTATACCCAAGGTGTTGATCCCAATCCAGGAAGAAAGCTTTGAGTTGCCCGAGCAGGTGGAGTGTTGATAGATAGTATGTGTGTTTGAATAAAAGCTGAACTTAGTTTAAAATGAGTTAGACAATGGTTTGTAATAAAGAAAGTTTGTGAGATTTTAAATGTTGGTTTGTAATAAAAGTAGTTAGTGGTTCTTGTTTTCATACTTCAACCTAAAAAGGTCCTCGTAGTTGTTAAGGGGTTTAGTTTCATTTCTTTATTATTTATTAATAAGCTTGTACAGGTTTGGTGATTATCTCGTAACCCCCAGACTTATACCCCGGGTCTGGAGGGCGTTACAGTTTGGCATCAGAGCTGTAGGTTTGGTCCCTGAAAATAAGAACATTAGGATTAAGATAGGATAGGGAGATCACATAAGATAGGGATAGTCAGATTAGGAAGAATAATGTTAGGATTTAGGTCAGATTAGAATAGGGAAATATAAATCTTAGAATTGTTTAGTGACCTTTTCTTTTCTTTGGTATATTATTAGATGGCTTCTTCGTCAGAGCGGACTGAGTCAGACCCAGTAGCAGCACCAGTACTAGCCCCAACATCAGTGCAGATTTTTCCTCCATTGCCACCACCTCCACCATTACCATTTGGACCAGCACCAGAGATACCACCTCCATTAGAGGTACCAGACTTTGTTGATTATTTCCCTTATTTTGAGCCAGAGATGCCTGACTTTCCACCTTTGGAGTTTCCGATGTTTAATGTTCCTGATATGATTGATCTTCCACATTGGGATGATTTAGAGCCGCAGATTCCAGTACCGCAGCCTGAGATTCCAGATATTCCACAGATGGAGCCGGAGGCAGAGCCACCAGTGTATGCTGATAAGTGGCATTTTATACCACTTAGAACGTCTTAAAATGGCTTAAATTGGTGTCTTGAAGTCAAGTATTTTGTGTATTTGATGCGTTTTTCTAGTGTTTATGCATTTCAGGGTATTAGTTGCATTTTGGAGGAGGAATCATCAAGAATAAGCCTTGGCATGTGTTCACCATTGCGAGAGGAAAAGAACGGGCAGATTACGGCGAAGAAACGGAGCAAACCTGGATTTTTTCCAGTAAGGTCCTGCGCGCCCGCGCAGCAATGCTGAACGGCCGCGCAGCAGCCTTGCGCGCCCGCGCAGAAATGCTGAGCGGCCGCGCAGGGTCGGGGAAAAAGCTGAATTATTTTAGACTTCTACTTCTGTTTGGCTTCCAACTTCTATGTAATCTGAGTTTTATGGGACTATTATATAAGTAGATTTGAGACGTTTTCACAGGGAGAATGAAAAGAGATTATGTTTTAGATTGTGTTTTACGCAAGAAGCGAAGGAGATAAGGAAGAAGACCGATTTAGCACACCGCAACGAAGAGGAAGCATATATTCTTGTGATTCTTGTTTCGTTGTAACGTTGGATGCTAGTTTTCTTGCTTTGACTTATTTACTCTTGTGACGTACTCTGTTTTAATATAATTAGTTTAGTTATTATTTTCTTGTGTTTGTTTATCATGATTTCATATGAACCCATGATGGCGATAAGTTCTATTATGGGCTAATCGTGATCATGGGGTTGCAACGGATTTATTATGGAATTCTTTAGTTAATTGTTTAATACTTTAGTGTGTGATGATTGCATGATATCTAGTATTGGTTGTGCGTATTCGTCTTATGTGCGTCGCGAACATATAAGATAGGGTGTTAATCTCTTGTGAAGCGACGGTGGATCTTGAGATTTAGAACTTGCCATGCTAGCATAGGTTCATGTACGTTGTGCATGATTAGTGGGTAACTCTAACAGTTTTATTTGCCCTATGTAATCAAAAGGAATAACTTGTGCTTAAATCGTCATGTTGTCAATTTCTGTAGATATATAGGAACTCAACATAATTGATGACTATTCAACTTCTATCTTAATTGTGGATGTTTGGTAGAATGGTATGAGTACAATGAAAGTTGGCTTTTATCAGTTTCGTGTTATTCGATTAATATCATCACTGTCACATGCTAAAGGTAATAATAATGGCTATAGAAGGAAGTAATAATGAAGTTGTGATCTCATGAGTGTTTTATTATTGATAAATTGAAGTGTTAGTTAAGTGGTTAATTAAGTAGTTAATTATAGTTAATATTTAATTAACAATTTTAAGTGTTATCTTAACATTGAGAAGTAATTATACATTGGTGAGTGAGTTTAATTAGACAATACTTTAGTCTGAGTCTCTGAGGGAACGAACTAGAAAGTATTATATATTACTTGCGAACGCGTATACTTGCGTGAATATTAGTGCATGTTTTTGCCCTAACAAGTTTTTGGCGCCGCTGCCGGGGACTCGGCGTATTTGTTTAGTTTATGTACTTACCATCATTGGTCATTAGGACTCAGTGATTAAGACGTAGTAGTTAATTACTCTTTTCGGTTGTGTTTCAGGTACTTTAGCAAGCGTTTATGCAAACTCGTTCTCGTGCTCGCAAGAGGACCTTAGATACAGCTGAGGAGAAAGACGAAGTTCTTGATACTCCGGAGAAGTTAGATTTTGAGGATTCGGATTCAGGAACTGAGCAGAAAGAACCAGTAAACATGGGAGATCGTATTGTTCAAGCTGATCCAGCTCTTATGGATTTTTCTCGGCCTAAAATTGATGATATTCAGTCAAGCATCCTTCATCCGACTATTCAAGCTAACACCTTTGAAATCAAGCCGGGCACTATTCAGATGGTGCAGAATTCTGTTTCTTTTGGAGGAGCGGCAACTGAAGACCCCAACATGCACATAAGAAATTTTGTCGAGATCTGCAGCACTTTTAAGTATAATGGCGTGACTGATGAGGCTATCAAGTTGAGGCTTTTCCCATTCTCACTGAGGGATAAGGCTAAAGACTGGTTACATTCTGAACCAGCTGGGTCCATCACTACGTGGCAAGATCTTGCGCAAAAGTTTATGGCAAAGTTTTATCCAATGGCAAAGACTGCTGCTATGAGGAGTGCTCTTACTCAGTTTGCGCAGCAACCTACAGAATCTATGTACGAGGCTTGGGAACGCTACAAGGAAATGTTGAGAAAATGTCCACATCATGGAATGCCGGATTGGATGGTAATCACTGGTTTTTATAATGGTTTGGGGGCCCAATCTCGGCCCATGCTCGATGCAGCAGCCGGAGGAGCCTTATGGGCTAAAAGCTATACTGAGGCGTATAATCTTATAGAGACAATGGATGCAAATGAGCATCAAAACCCAACTCAGAGGATGACGTCAGGTAAGGTAGCAGGTATTCTGGAAGTTGATGCAGCCACCGCTATTGCAGCCCAGCTCCAAGCGCTATCAATGAAGGTTGATTCTTTGGCTACGTATGGAGTTAATCAAATAGCTATGGTTTGTGAGCTTTGTGCAGGTTCTCATGCTACGGATCAGTGTTCTCTTGTCAACGAATCTGTTCAGTATGTGAATAATTATCAGCGACAACAGCAGCCTGTGCCAGCGACCTATCATCCTAACAACAGAAATCATCCAAATTTCAGCTGGGGGAATAATCAGAATGCTATTCAGCCAACATATCAGCAAGGAGTAAGTAAACAGTTTAACCCACCTGGATTCCAGCAACCACAGCAGTATGCTACAAGGCAATCGTATCCTCAACAGGGAAGTACAGCTGCACCTACTAGTGCTGATTTTGAGGAACTTAAACTGTTGTGTAAGAGTCAGGCGGTTTCTATCAAGACCTTGGAAAATTAAATCGGTCAATTAGCCAATGCAGTGCTCAATCATCAACCTGGCACTCTTCCCAGTGACACGGAAGTACCAGGCAGGAAGGAAGCTAAAGAGCAAGTCAAGGCTATCACCTTAAGGTCTGGAAAAGTAGCTGATGCTGAAAAGGCAAAAGAAGTCGAAGCTGAAGTTAGAAATGAAGAATCTAAGCAAAAGGAGAAAGCGGCGGAACCAAGGAAGACTACTGTTGAACACACTCTGCCTGAGGCTAATACAGGGGAGAAACAACTCTATCCTCCACCACCTTTTCCTAAGAGATTGCAGCAACAAAAGCTGGATAGACAGTTCGGGAAGTTTCTGGAGGTGTTCAAGAAACTTCACATCAATATACCTTTCGCTGAGGCTCTGGAACAAATGCCTAGTTATGCGAAGTTTATGAAGACTATTCTTTCAAGGAAGGTGAAACTGGATGACCTTGAAACCGTTGCGCTCACGGAAGAATGCAGCGCTGTTCTGCAGAAAAAGTTACCACAAAAACTGAAAGATCCAGGAAGCTTAACCATTCCTTGCACCATTGGCAATCTAACTTTTGACAAGTGCCTTTGTGATTTGGGAGCAAGCATTAATCTGATGCCGTTGTCGATCTTTAAAAAACTGGATCTGCCTGATCCAAAACCCACATACATGTCGCTACAATTGGCTGACCGTTCCATTACTTACCCAAGGGGCATAGTTGAGGATGTGCTCGTCAAGGTGGATAAGCTCTTCTTTCCTGCAGATTTTGTTATTCTGGATTTTGAGGAAGATAAGAAGATTCCCATAATCTTGGGGAGGCCTTTCTTGGCTACTGGCCGTACTTTGATAGATGTGCAAAAAGGGGAACTTACTATGCGGGTCCAAGATCAGGATGTGACCTTCAACGTATTCAAGGCAATGAAATTCCCTACAGAAGATGAGGAGTGCTTAAAAGTGGATGTGATTGATTCCGCAGTTACTTCGAAACTCGAGCACATGCTAATGTCTGATGCATTGGAAAAGGCCTTAGTGGGGGAATTTGACAGTGACGATGAAGATAGCAACGAGCAATTATAATATTTGAACGCTTCTCCCTGGAAGCGAAAGCTCGACATACCATTTGAATCTCTTGGTACTTCTGACCTCAAGAACGCTGAAGGGAAGCTCAAACCATCAATAGAGGAAGCACCTACCTTGGAGCTCAAACCATTACCTGAACACTTGAGGTATGCTTTTTTAGGTGATTCATCTACGTTACCTGTTATTATTTCAGCTGACCTTTCAGGTAGTGAGGAAGATAAGCTCTTAAGGATTTTGAGAGAATTCAAATCGGCTATAGGATGGACCATAGCAGACATCAAGGGGATAAGTCCTTCATATTGTATGCATAAAATTCTGCTAGAGGAAGGTAGTAAGCCAACTGTGGAACAGCAGCGAAGACTGAATCCGATCATGAAGGAGGTGGTGAAGAAAGAAATTCTGAAATGGCTAGATGCAGACATCATTTATCCTATTTCTGACAGCTCGTGGGTGAGCCCCGTGCAATGTGTACCTAAGAAAGGAGGTATCACTGTGGTCACAAATGAAAAGAATGAGCTCATCCCTACTCGAACAGTTACAGGATGGAGAGTATGCATGGATTATAGAAAATTGAACAAAGCCACAAGGAAGGATCACTTCCCTCTCCCATTCATTGATCAAATGCTTGACAGATTGGCGGGACATGAGTATTTTTGTCTTCTAGATGGTTATTCCGGGTATAATCAGATTTGTATTGCACCAGAGGATCAGGAAAAGACTACCTTCACTTGTCCATTTGGCACATTTGCTTTTCGTAGAGTTTCGTTTGGGTTATGTGGCGCCCCGGCCACCTTTCAGAGATGTATGATGGCTATATTCTCTGACATGATTGGAAATAACGTCGAAGTGTTCATGGATGACTTCTCCGTCTTTGGACACTCATATGATGAATGTTTGAATAATCTGCGCGCCGTACTCAAAAGATGCGTGGAAACTAATTTGGTGCTTAATTGGGAGAAATGTCATTTTATGGTGCGTGAAGGCATTATCCTTGGGCATAAGGTCTCTAGCAAGGGTCTGGAGGTGGACAAGGCCAAGGTGGGAGTCATTGAAAATCTCCCCCCACCCAATTCTGTGAAAGGAATCCATAGTTTTCTTGGTCATGCGGGTTTTTATCGGCGATTCATCAAGGACTTTTCAAAGATATCTAAGCCGTTGTGCAATTTACTTGAGAAAGATGTGCCTTTCAAATTTGATGATGAATGTTTGGCAGCATTCGAGACTCTCAAGGAGAGTTTGATTACGGCACCAGTTATTACAGCACCAGATTGGACAGAACCGTTTGAGATGATGTGTGATGCGAGTGACTATGCGGTAGGAGCAGTTCTGGGACAGCGCAAGAAAAATCTCTTCCATGTGGTCTACTATGCGAGTAAGACTTTAAATGGTGCCCAATTGAACTACACCACTACTGAGAAGGAGCTTTTGGCTATAATCTTTGGCTTTGAGAAATTTCGATCTTATCTGCTTGGTACAAAAGTGACAGTATTCACTGATCATGCAGCTATTCGCTATCTGGTTTCTAAGAAGGATTCGAAGCCGAGACTCATTCGTTGGGTGCTTTTACTTCAGGAATTTGAGTTAGAGATCAAAGATAGAAAAGGTACCGAGAATCAAGTAGCTGACCATCTCTCTAGGTTGGAGAATCCCGATTCTACTTCACAAGATAGGACGTTAATCAGTGAATCTTTTCCGGATGAGCAGTTGTTTGCAATTCAGGAGGAAGAACCATGGTTTGCAGATATTGTAAATTATCTTGTCAGCAATATAATGTCGCTTAATTTGACATCCGCTCAAAAGAAGAAGTTTCTGCATGAGGTGAAGTGGTATAAGTGGGATGGACCATATTTGTTTAGACAGGGAGCTGATCAGATCATCAGGAGATGTATCCCGTTCTGTGAGACGGAGGGGATATTACGAGACTGCCATTCCACGGTTTATGGTGGACACTATGGAGGTGAGAAGACGGCAGCTCGTATTCTTCAAGCAGGTTTTTTCTGGCCTACTTTGTTCAAGGATGCTCATCAGTTTGTTTTAAGGTGTGATCGTTGCCAAAGAGTGGGAAATTTGTCAAGGAAGGATGAGATGCCATTAAATGTGATGCTTGAAGTCGAGGTCTTTGATGTGTGGGGAATCGATTTCATGGGGCCTTTTATCTCGTCTTGCAATAATCAGTACATCTTGCTGGCAGTCGATTATGTCTCAAAATGGGTCGAAGTTAAAGCTTTACCGACAAATGATGCAAAGGCAGTGCTAAATTTTCTTCATAAGCAAATTTTCACAAGGTTTAGAACACCTCGGGTAATCATAAGTGATGAAGGATCGCATTTTGCAACCGTAAGTTCACTTCTATGATGCAGCGTTATAATGTGAATCATCGAGTAGCTACTGCCTATCATCCGCAAACAAATGGTCAAGCGGAAGTGTCTAACAGAGAGATAAAGCGCATTCTAGAGAAGGTTGTTTGTCCGTCAAGGAAGGATTGGTCTTTAAAGCTCGATGAAGCTGTTTGGGCTTACAGAACAGCATACAAAACTCCACTTGGGATGTCACCGTTTCAGTTGGTGTACGGTAAGGGATGTCATCTACCGGCGGAGCTTGAGCATAAGGCCTACTGGGCATTGAAGAAATTGAACCTTGATTTAGATGCAGCTGGTAAGAAAACAATGCTTCAGCTTAATGAACTTGATGAATTTCGACTTCAAGCGTACGAGAATAACAAAATGTATAAGGAAAAGGTGAAGAGGTGGCACGATAGGAAGCTACATCCTAAGTTATTTGTGTCGGGGCAACAACTTCTCTTATTCAACTCTCGTCTTCGACTTTTTCCAGGGAAGTTGAAATCGAGGTGGTCTGGGCCTTTTATCGTCAAAACTGTGTTTCCACATGGAGCGGTGGAAATTTTTGAGAATGATTCGGACCAAGCATTCAAGGTTAACGGTCTGCGGTTGAAGCACTACTATGGGGACATGGCAAACCGAGAGGTGGTTAGTGCCATTTTGTTGACTACTTGAGAAAGGTACGGAACGTCAAGCTAATGACGAAAAAGAAGCGCTGCGTGGGAGGCAACCCATGAATTGTTGTTACAGGAACCCTTAGAAGTTAATAACCTATCCAAAAACACAAAAAAATCAGAAAAAAGGGGCTGAAATTTTTTTTTTCCAGAGACCCTCTGCGCGCCCGCGCAGAAATGCTGAGCGGCCGCGCAGGGGTCGAGTTCCAGAATTTTTTTTTTTTTTTTTGCAGTTCAGAAAAAAAAAAAAAACAAAAACACAAAAACCCATCACAGCCCATAAACCCACGAATTCTTTTCCCATTACCCCATGATTTTATCCCTCAACCCCAATCCTAATCTAATTTAACCTACTCCACACCCTATATATACATACACCTATCCTACATATCTCCCACAAACTTCCTACACTTAAACCCTCTCATAAACATCAAAAATCAGTTCTTACACACTTTTATTCACAAATCAATGGCACCCAAGAGAGCACGCACTATTGACAGCAGCAGCACAGTTCCTACTGCTGATTCATCAAGGGGTACTGCTGCAAGGCCTCGGTTAACTGACTGAGCTGCAGAGGAGGAGTACACTAGGCTGTTGGGGAAGCCGATTCTAAAGGAGAAGGGGTTTTTACCATCAGGGAGGGATGGTGAGTTATTGCCCATGATTGCAGAGAAGGGGTGGATAGCTTTTTGTGAGTCACCCGAAGCAGTACCGATGAGTGTTGTTCGCGAGTTCTACGCGAACGCGAAGGCTGAAAAGAATGGGTTTTCTATAGTTCGTGGGCTGACGGTTGATTATCATCCTGCGGCGATTCGCCGTGTGATTGGACAGCGAGAGAGGAAGCCCGAGGAGGAGAACTGGAATGAAAAGACTACTGAGGATTTTGACTTGGATTTGATTTGTGCGACTCTCTGTCGACCGGGCACAGTTTAGAACCGCAGTCCAGCCAATAATGAGTATCGTCACTTTCCGGCGATCGCCATGAACAGGTATGCCCGTGCATGGAATGCATTTATATGTGCTAATATTTTGCCTTCTTCACATGCACACGAGGTCACAGTTGAGAGAACACAGTTGTTGTGGGGAATTCTGAATGAGGAATACTATGTGGACCTTGGTGAGTTTATCTACCAAGGAATTCTGAAGTTTTTGAGGGGAGCAAAGCATATGAACATCCCTTATGCATCCACGGTTACGAAGCTATGCCGAGCAGTAGGAGTGAACTGGCCGGCTCATGAGCAGTTGCAGTTGCTAGCAGCTCCGATAGATTCTGGCACTCTGAATGGGATGCATGAGTGGACCGATGGTGAGCCTGAGGAGCATGGGCTGGGTTATCGTCTTCCAGGAGGACGTCCAGCACGAGGTGCTACTATGGCTAGGCCAGGGCGTGGTGAGGCTGGTTCTTCGAGAGCTCAGGAGGGTGCTGGGATGGGTGATGCCCAGTATAGGAGGCTTTCACGGCGGATGGATGCCATGTATGAGACGCAGCGCAGGTTTGCTCAGGAGCTCACTCTTGCGTTAGGGACTGTTTTTCGAGGCCTTGGAGTTGATATCCAGTGGCCAGTTTTTGGTGAGGACTCTGCATACCCGCCGCCTGATACTCCACCCACTGAGGGTGATGATGATGATGACTCCGAGTAGGTATACCCTGTGTTCCTTTCTACTACCTTCACTGGGGACAGTGAAGATTTTAAGTTTGGGGGTGGTAGTTAAGGAATATTTTGTGTGTGTCATATAGCTGCATATTCATGATAGTTAGTTCATATAGTTGCATAATTTTTGCCATATAGTTTTTTTATATAGCTTTATTTGTTTGTCATGTCATATAGCTCATGCATACACCATGATCCCTTTTGCAATGATTTATCGACTGAATTGTGATATTAATGCGAGTGTAGTGATAGCATTAAAGTGATATTAAGTTGTGTAGGTTGATATGCATGCTAGAAGCACTTGTAGTTTCACTAAGTCTTAGAGAATGCTTAAGGGCTAGATTGTTGTTATGATCTGATTATTTTCGAGGATAATCTATTTATTATGCTTAGAATTTGATAATAGGTTCTTAGTGGTAAAGGCATGAAAAAGAAAAAAAAATGGAGTAAAAATGGAATTTGTTGCTAGTTGTGGCTAGGCGTCAAATGGCTAGTAGCCGGCTCGCATGTTATGCGAGTAGTCTAGGGTTGAGCAAGATGGAGCGAAACGCACTTGCTCAGAAGAATTTTTTTTTTTTTTTTTGCATAATTGATCAAGAGTGGGCTCTTTGGTATTCGAGTTATTAAGTTCTTAGGGGACTTTGAGCCTAGTGACCTAAGGCTTTTAGAGTCTGGGATCCGCTAACCTAACGCTCGTTACATGGATACCATTGTATAAGTCTTTTGTGGACCTCACTCATTGCACGGTCAAATAAGCATTTGATGTGTAAATAAAAAGCACGATTCCGTAGTAAGCTCCAGAGTTCTTGTAGTGTTGTATATCACTTTGTGCCTAGAATTTTTATTCTTTGTATAATTGTAGGATTGCCTTGAAGATAGTCTAGTCATAGTAATTGGTCTAGTTCCGAAGCATATCTGTTAAGCATTTGCACACACCACGTTTCTGGCTGTATGTCCGTTTGCATGAGTTTATTGATCTTTAGTTGTTTAACTGCATTCGTTGAGATGTGACAATTTGGTTGGTTAATTGTAGTAAGGGGGATCGTTGCATTTTCATATAGATTGCATTCATGCATATTTTTATTTGTTTTGAGTCTGTGACGCTTGAGGACAAGCATCGATTTAAGTTTGGGGGTGTGATAAGTGGCATTTTATACCACTTAGAACGTCTTAAAATGGCTTAAATTGGTGTCTTGAAGTCAAGTATTTTGTGTATTTGATGCGTTTTTCTAGTGTTTATGCATTTCAGGGTATTAGTTGCATTTCGGAGGAGGAATCATCAAGAATAAGCCTTGGCATGTGTTCACCATTGCGAGAGGAAAAGAACGGGCAGATTACGGCGAAGAAACGGAGCAAACCTGGATTTTTTCCAGTAAGGTCCTGCGCGCCCGCGCAGCAATGCTGAACGGCCGCGCAGCAGCCTTGCGCGCCCGCGCAGAAATGCTGAGCGGCCGCGCAGGGTCGGGGAAAAAGCTGAATTATTTTAGACTTCTACTTCTGTTTGGCTTCCAACTTCTATGTAATCTGAGTTTTATGGGACTATTATATAAGTAGATTTGAGACGTTTTCACAGGGAGAATGAAAAGAGATTATGTTTTAGATTGTGTTTTACGCAAGAAGCGAAGGAGATAAGGAAGAAGACCGATTTAGCACACCGCAACGAAGAGGAAGCATATATTCTTGTGATTCTTGTTTCGTTGTAACGTTGGATGCTAGTTTTCTTGCTTTGACTTATTTACTCTTGTGACGTACTCTGTTTTAATATAATTAGTTTAGTTATTATTTTCTTGTGTTTGTTTATCATGATTTCATATGAACCCATGATGGCGATAAGTTCTATTATGGGCTAATCGTGATCATGGGGTTGCAACGGATTTATTATGGAATTCTTTAGTTAATTGTTTAATACTTTAGTGTGTGATGATTGCATGATATCTAGTATTGGTTGTGCATATTCGTCTTATGTGCGTCGCGAACATATAAGATAGGGTGTTAATCTCTTGTGAAGCGACGGTGGATCTTGAGATTTAGAACTTGCCATGCTAGCATAGGTTCATGTACGTTGTGCATGATTAGTGGGTAACTCTAACAGTTTTATTTGCCCTATGTAATCAAAAGGAATAACTTGTGCTTAAATCGTTATGTTGTCAATTTCTGTAGATATATAGGAACTCAACATAATTGATGACTATTCAACTTCTATCTTAAATGTGGATGTTTGGTAGAATGGTATGAGTACAATGAAAGTTGGCTTTTATCAGTTTCGTGTTATTCGATTAATATCATCACTGTCACATGCCAAAGGTAATAATAATGGCTATAGAAGGAAGTAATAATGAAGTTGTGATCTCATGAGTGTTTTATTATTGATAAATTGAAGTGTTAGTTAAGTGGTTAATTAAGTAGTTAATTATAGTTAATATTTAATCAACAATTTTAAGTGTTATCTTAACATTGAGAAGTAATCATACATTGGTGAGTGAGTTTAATTAGACAATACTTTAGTCTGAGTCTCTGAGGGAACGAACTAGAAAGTATTCTATATTACTTGCGAACGCGTATACTTGCGTGAATATTAGTGCATGTTTTTGCCCTAACATATGCACCTATGGAGCAACCAGTCTTATTTCCTGCCCCTTTAGCTATTTATGCCCCTATTCCTGGAGTATATCAGTTTTCATAGCAGGAGTTTATGGATGAGATAGTAGTCGATGGGCCGTTACCTTCTCGAGGTTCTAGCACGGATCTTAGTGAGCATCATACAGTTACTTATCAGCATTTTCAGGCGGAGAGAGAGGAGAGGGTTCGATGGCAGAACCAGTGCAGAGAGATCCTTGGATTGTTTGAGACGCATGCAGATGGTCCCGTTCGAGCATTACGATCAGATTACATACTGAGGGAGAGGTTACGTCAGATTCACCGAGTTAGTTCTCAGCAGCTTATGGATCTAAGACATCAGGATATTAGTACAGAGACAGCCAGTGCTAGATGCATTGCATGAGGAGTTGAGTCACGTGCCACCAAGGTTCTGAGTCAGGGACAGTTGAGACAGTGACTTCAGAGTATAGATGTATATAGAGGCAGCGTGGTATGACCTAGTGAGTAGTGTGTATGTGTGTACTAGTAGTTTAACTTGTAGTAGGTTTTGACCTGTAGTAGTAGTATGACTTGTAGCCCCGATGACTTCCAGCGAAACAAGACTTTTTGTATCAAGCATTTACACCTGAGGCTGGTGTCATATATATATAAACTGAACTTTTCAAATTTCTTTTATTTAAATTTCAGTCTTTCCAGTTTTACAGCATTTACTTTCATTTTACTGCTTTACAGTCTTTTATACTATAATTCCTGTTGAAAAAAAATAATAAAAAAAATTAAATAAATGAAAAGGACAACCATTTTATTTAACTGCTTACATTTCTAATTTTTATATTCAGCAACTGTTTTCTTTATATAAATCATGTTATTAATACCAGATAAATTGTTTTTCTTACATACTGTCAATTGTTTATTAAACTGTTAAATAAATATCACCTGTTTTATTATCAGAAGAAGATGGCACCAAAAAGAAAGACTAGGGCTGAGACCTCTAACAACAATTCCGAAGGTCAGACTAATGAAACCATAAACCAAATGTTCCATCTGATGCAACAACAGATGGTAATGATGCAGCAGCAGATGCAGCATCAGCAACAGCAGATACAGCAATAAATGTTACAACAACCACCTCGTCCTGAGCCTCAACCGGTTGTTACTTTTAAGCAGTTTCAGTCAGTTAAACCTCCAGAATTTGATGGGTCTACTGATCCTATTAAAGCTACCACCTGGTTAAAGGAAATAGAGAAAGCTTTTGTACTAGTGAAGGTAGGTGAGGACCAGAAGACTGATTTTGCTAGTTACTTGTTGAAAGGAGAGGCAAATTATTGGTGGGAATCTAAAAAGGCTTTAGAAGGTGAAGATGTTATTGCTTGGGATAAGTTTAAAGAGTTATTTTTAGAGAAGCAGTTTCCTCGCTACGTAAGGAATCAGATGCAGATAAAGTTTTTAGAGCCGAAGCAGGGAAGTATGTCTGTAACAGAATATGAAGCCAAATTCAATGAATTGGCTAGGTTTGTTCCGGAACAGGTGGACACTGAAGAGAAATGAGTGCAGAGATTTCAAGAGGGATTACGACCATGGATACGCGGACAAGTTGCAGTTTTTGAATTAACAACATATACTGCTATAGTCCAGAAAGCTTTGATCATCGAAGGGGAAAGTGAAAGATCTCAACGAGACAAAGGACATAAAAGTTTCCAAGACTGTTCCAGCAGGAAGCCGGGATTTCAAGCCCGGGCAAATCTAAATTTTAAAAGGATAGGACAGGGTACACAAAAAGCAGGTAATCGTTTCCAAGTCTCCAACCAACAGGGAATTGTTAAGGTTTCAGTGCCGTATTGCAAAACTTGTGGACGCAAGCATACCGGCGTATGTATTAAAGCAGAGGTGACATGTTTCAAATGCAAGCAGAAAGGGCACTACTCTAACGAATGTTCGACAGGAAAAACAGCAGAAATCACTTGCTATCAATGCGGAAAGAGAGGGCATATCGCTAGTAAATTGTAAAGGACCAGCAATGGCAGCCAGTATTCCGAAAGTGTTGGCATTACCTCCGCCACCACCGCCAAATCAACCTAGAGCAAGGACTTTTAACATGACCATGAAAGAAGCAGTACATAATCCAAGTGTGATTGCAGGTACGCTTTTGGTGAACTCCGTAGATTCAAAAGTATTAATTAATTCTGGAGCTACCCGTTCATTTATTTCTGAAGAATTTCTTGATAAGTTACATTGCGAAATTGAATGGTTGGGCGAGACGTTAATTATAAAATTAGCGAATGACGACCAAGTTCCGGTAGATCGAGTATGTCCTGCGTGTGATGTAAAAGTAGCCGGACATCATTTTTATGTAGATTTAATTCCTTTTAAGCTAGGAGAATTCGATAGCATTTTGGGAATGGATTGGTTAGCATGTCATAAGGCTCAGATAGATTGCGCGAATAAGAAAGTTGAATTGCGAACTGCGGAAAATGCAACGGTAATATTCAAGGGCGAAAAGCAGCAGAATAAATTTCTCACTGTAGTGCAGACCAAACGATTGCTTCGACAAGGATGTGAGGCTTACATAGCTTACGTGTTAGATACTGAAAAAGGAAGTCCTAGAATAGAAGACATTCCAATTGTATGTGAATTTCCGGACGTCTTTCCAGATGAGCTTCCAGGGTTACCGCCAGATCGAGAAATCGAGTTCACAATTGATCTAGCACCAGGTACAGAACCAGTTTCGAAAGCTCCGTATCGAATGGCTCCAGTCGAAATGAAGGAATTGTCAACGCAACTGCAATATCTTCTAGACCGAGGCATTATACGACCTAGTGTATCCCCATGGGGTGCACCAGTGTTATTTGTGAAGAAGAAGGATGGCAGCATGCGATTGTGCATCGACTATAGGGAATTGAATAAGCTCACTATTAAGAACAAGTATCCTTTACCATGAATCAATGATTTGTTCGACCAACTAAAAGGAGCTGCATGGTTTTCGAAGATAGATTTGCGATCATGTTATCATCAATTGAAGATTAAAGCTGAAGATATTCCAAAGACTGCGTTTCGTACGAGATATGGGCATTACGAGTTTTTGGTAATGGCATTCGGTTTGACAAACGCGCCAACAGCATTCAAGGATTTAATGAACAGGGTATTCAAGAAATATTTGGACAAATTCGTGATTGTATTCATTGATGACATCTTGATTTATTCCAAGACGGAAGAAGAGCATGCAGAACACTTAAGAATAGCTTCAGAAATTCTGAGGAAAGAGCAACTATATGCAAAATTCTCGAAATGTGAATTCTGGTTAGGGGAAGTACAATTTCTAGGGCATATCATCAGTAGAGAAGGCATCCAAGTTGATCCAGTAAAGATTGAAGCCGTGTTGAATTGGGAAAGACCAAAGACGCCGACAGAAGTTCAAAGTTTCTTGGGATTGGCAGGATATTATCGAAGATTTGTCAAAGATTTTGCGAAAATAGCAACGCCGCTGACTAAGTTAACTCGAAAAAGTGAAAAGTTTGAATGGAATGATAAATGTGAAGAAAGTTTTCAAGAGTTGAAGAATCGGTTGGTGACCGCACCAGTATTGGTATTGCCAGATGAGCAAGGAAATTTCGTCATTTACAGTGATACTTCGTATCGCGGGCTAGGATGTGTGTTGATGCAACACGGTAACGTCATTGCATATGCTTCGAGACAACTTAAACCTCATGAACAGAAATATCCTACGCATGATCTAGAATTGGTAGCGATCGTATTTGCATTGAAGCTTTGGAGATATTATCTCTACGGTGAAAAATGCGAAATCTACACGGATCATAAAAGTCTGAAGTATATCTTTACGCAAAAGGAACTGAACATGCGACAACATCGATGGATGGAATTGATTAAAGATTACAATGTCACAATCAATTATCATCCAGGAAAAGCAAATGTTGTAGCGGATGCGTTAAGCAGAAAAGAAAGATTGAATCGGTTAACTTCATGCGAAGAATTGGCCAAGGAATTCGACAAATTAGAAATTGAGATTCGCATTCCCAATGAATCTGCAGGAACTATCTATGCTATGACTTTCCAACCGGAGTTGCTAGAAAAGATTCGCCGTTGTCAAGATGAAGTGATGAGTCAAGATGACGACTTAACGGGAGAAGAGATCACAACTCAGAAAGATAATGAAGGAATTTTACGCTTTGCATCGAGAATCTGGATCCCTAACGTGGCAGAATTAAAAGAAGAAATAATGCGGGATGCGCACAATTCGAAGTATTCCATTCATCCAGGAAGCACAAAAATGTATCGCGATCTGAAGGAAAACTTATAGTGGCCGAATATGAAGAAGGAAATAGCAGAATGGGTGAGTAAATGCTACACATGCCAGCGAGTTAAAGCGGAACATCAACGTCTGAGCGGGTTATTGCAACCGTTAGACATTCCCGAATGGAAATGGGAACATCTAGCGATGGATTTTGTGGTAGGACTACCGAGGACTAGGGCAAATCATGATGCGATATGGGTAATCATTGACAGACTTACGAAGTCGGCACATTTTGTACCAATTAATGAAAGATTTTCGCTTGACAAATTAGTGCACATGTATCTCAAGGAAATTGTGATGCGACATGGAGTTCCAATATCTATCGTGTCTGATCGAGATCCCCGTTTCAACTCAAGATTTTGGAGACAATTTCAAGAATGCCTTGGAACGAAATTAAACATGAGTACCGCTTATCATCCGCAAACTGACGGGCAAAGTGAAAGAACTATTCAAACAATTGAAGACATGCTACGAGTTTGTGCGATCGATTTTGAAGGCAGTTGGGAAGAGCATCTACCCCTAGTGGAATTTTCTTATAATAACAGCTATCACGCCAGTATTGGAATGCCGCCGTATGAAGCACTATATGGGAGAAAATGCAGATCACCAGTGCATTGGGGTGAAGTTGGAGAACATAAAATTTTGGGTCCAGAATTAATTCAACAAACGAAAGAAAAGATTGAACTTATTCGGAAACGACTCGATGCAGCGCAAAACAGGCAACGCAAATATGCAGACCAGGCAAGGAAGGATATGGAATATCAGGAAGGGGAACATGTATTACTTAAAATATCGCCATGGAAAGGATTGACCAGATTTGGCAATAAGGGTAAATTGAAGCCACGATATGTCGGACCATTTGAGATTTTGAAGAAAGTAGGAAAGCTTGCATACGAATTAGCGTTACCGCCTCATATGCAACATATTCACAATATGTTTCACGTGTCAATGCTTAAGCGATATAATCCTGATTCTAGGCATGTAATAGAGTATGAACCGATAGATATCCAACCAGATTTGTCTTTTGTAGAGCAACCGATAAGAATTTTAGATCGGCGAGAGAAAGTGTTGAGAAATATCTGTATATTTAGTGCGAGTGTTGTGGAGAAACCCAGTGGTTGAAGAATCAACCTGGGAGCTTGAAAGTGAAATGTTAGAAAAATACCCTCATTTGTTTTCGTAGAAAATTCTGAGGACAGAATCCTATTAAGGGGGGAGAATGTAACGACCGGGAAATTTACGTTGTATTATATCATATTTATAATAAAATATGTGTATTAATATGTCATTTATATGTGATTAAATGTGTTGAGTCATTAAACCCTAACTGCTATGTGTTACGTGATATCTGTTTTGATCCAAACGTGTTTTGGATATTTATTGAGTGTTTTATTGCAAGTTAGATATCTTATATCAAAAGCCGTACAACTCAAAACCATGTTTTAAAAGCCCGTATTTCAAACAAAATCATTGGCCCTATTTTGCCAAAAATGCCCTATACCATATCGCTATTCTGAACCCCTAGACGTTTTACAAATTGACCTTTTTCGCGAAAAACGACTTTTCCGGGCCCCTTCGGGTACCAAAAACCCCACAAAAATCACATTTTTATTTTTATATGACCATGAAATTATCGTATATCATTTTTATTTGCATTTTTGTAATATTCACAATTTTTGGGAATTTTTGACATTAATTTTGTATTTATTAAATATTTAAAAATTCAATATTAATACCCAAAAAAATTATAAAAATTGGGGCCAAATATTTTTATTAGGAGTGTAATTAGCCCCTTAATTTTATTTAGGGGTATTATTTTTATAAATATAAATACCAGATTTATGGATAATTAATCAGCTAATTACAATAAAAAATCAGAAATAAATAAAAAGAAAAAGAAATTAGAGAGTGTGGGTGAGAGTTTTGTTCTTGGAAGAAGGTGAAGATCAAACCCTGATTGCAGGAGATTTACTAAACCTCTGATTTTGCTCGAGTAACCAAATTAATCCTCTCAAAGAGACGAATCTATTGATATCAACAACATCAACTGAGGTTGGTTAAATTTTAAAATCGATTTTTGATGTTCTTGGCATGAATTTCGATTTTTGATTTTGAAGAATCGTTTGATTGTTTGGTTGATGTAGTTAGATTTGGTGTAGTCCTAGGAGTGATTAGGTATTTTTATTTTGATTTTACAACCCCTATATCGATATGTCAAGTTCTTGGGTTTTACTATTTTTGATTTCGTTTTTTTAAGATTTATAGATGTTCTTGCTTATGATTGATGATAGGAAGTGATTGTAGAACTTTATAGCTTTAATTTGGCATAGAAATCAGATTGTTTGGTGTTGGATTTCGCGAAACCGAGCTCGCCGGCCATGGAGTTGATGTCGCCGGATTTTGAATCGATTTTCGCCGGGGAAGATGAGACAGCGGGTGGTTGAAGTGATGAACGGCGGGGATATGCAGTTGGGATGGTGACAAATTATTTGGCAGCAAAATCGGATCGAAACTACGCAGTTTTCCCAAGAATTAGACTCGCCAGAATCGGACTCCGATGGCCGGAACTCCGCCGGGTTCTGGAAACGTGAAGAACACCGGCGGGTGTTCTTGCCAACTAGGACCCGACCCGGTTGAGTTTTATTGCAAACCCGATTTTGATCCACCCAACCTCAACTTCATTTTCCTGAAACTGTTTCTGAGTTTCTAATTATTTACTTTTATTTTATAAATTAGAAATTAGTTTTAATAATTCTAATAATTAGATAAAAATTAGTTTTGAATTTTGAAAAATAGTATTATTAATTTCTGAATTATTTTATTAAGTTATAAATTCGAATTTAATTATTTAATTAATTATTTAATTATTTATCTAATTATTTATTAGTTATCTAATTAATTAATAATTAGGTAATTAATTAGTAATTAGGTAATTAATTAAAGATTAAATAATACGATTAATGATCCGATAATTAGTAAATATTACGAATAACTCGTATCTATACGAGTAGTGATTCGATAATGAGAATTATTATTCGAGCGTTAGTTATTCGAATAATATTGCAGTAACTATTTGTATCATATAATTAAATACCGATAATTAATTGATTAACGAATCGTTTAAATTCCAATAATAATATATTAGTTCGGTAGTATTCGAGAATAGTGCGTAGCTCGTATTTATACGAGTGATTAATCGTTGAGTTAGTCTATAATTCGAGTAATTCGTAGTTATTTGATAAATAGCGTATCAGTTAAGTAAATCGATTGATTATTTGTAAATAATCGATTTAATCAAATAAATAACAATGAGTTGTAAATATTTGTAATAAATTGTGATTAATCCTAATAATTTGGGATTAATTATTTTGAATTAGTAAATAATTATCTATTAATTATTTATTAGTCATTTATTTATTAAATATTTAAAAAGTGATTAATTATTTCGATAAGTAATCACATAATTTTCGATAAATCATAACTTCTTCATTTTAACTCCAAAAATTATAAAAAAATTATTTTTGACTTTGATTTTTCTTAAATAATTATTTAAAAATTATTTTGGGATTTAAAAATTTGCAATAATTATTTATATTGAATAATAAATTGAATTATCAGTGTTTAATTGATGATAATTCAACCGTTAGTCCGAATTGAGCGAAACGAAAGCCTGTTGACTCAGAAAAATGAATTCTTTTCACTAAAAATAATATGAAGACCTAATTTCTTCTCGAAATTAGTTGACTTTATTGATCGCTTGATTATCAGTAGAAATGCGTGCCGAGACGAGTTCGAAAAATTCTGGAAAAATGGGAAATGAAGCAGAAGGTGATCAACGGAGCAATGAGCGAATCGATTTCCATTCTAAAAATTATTTTAACTATAAAAATGATTATGCGCTTATGTGCTTATGTGTATTATGTGGTTAATCGAGTCTTACTTGCTTATATATAATATTCGAGTTGGTTATAAACGTATGGGTAAATAGTAGGAACAAAATGAAGTCGATTTAAGGTGCAACCGAAGTACAAAATGACTTAACCAGTCTATTTTGCTAACAGAAACTAAGCCAGCAAGGCAGGCAAGTAGGGGATAGACGGAGGTGATTTAATTGCAGTAAGTCGCACAGAAGGCAAGTTTCTCCCCTATTCTATTTTCCTGAATAGTGATATTCTCTTCAGATTCTTATTATATTTGCATTACTTTAATTCCTTTATTCATATCTCAGTTCGATTCTTGAATTATTCTTTTCATTTGAATTTATTATTCATATTCCAATTATTACTCACAATTATTGATATATTCTGGTGATTAGAATATATCAAAGTATACCAATTATTCCGGTTGCTATTCCAGGGACTGGATAACATTACTTTTGGGGATTAAGTTTACTTAATCCTAAGGACTGGGACATAACCGGATCCTTGAGATGGGCTGTAGTGCCTGGGTGCCCGACGGGATCTATATAGTGAGATATAGATCTGCACTGTATCCTGGCTGATCAGCAGGGTATAACTGCGAACTTGAGTCCAGTGTAGTTCGTTTGTATTCGCCAACAATGGCCTTCTTTTGATTCTTATGAGGTTATATCTTTGCAGATATACTTGGGATACAGATTCAGTTATATTGCTTTAACATTGTGTATATTTTGTAGACTTGTTGAGCAATTTTGGCTCACCCCTTTTTGTTGTTATTCACCTTATTGTTTCAGTTAAGAAGGAATATGAAACCCGTCAGAACACGAGTGGTAAAGAAGCGGGTCAAGCCTCGGGATCCTCTTATACCCAAGGTGTTGATCCCAATCCAGGAAGAAAGCTTTGAGTTGCCCGAGCAGGTGGAGTGTTGATAGATAGTATGTGTGTTTGAATAAAAGCTGAACTTAGTTTAAAATGAGTTAGACAATGGTTTGTAATAAAGAAAGTTTGTGAGATTTTAAATGTTGGTTTGTAATAAAAGTAGTTAGTGGTTCTTGTTTTCATACTTCAACCTAAAAAGGTCCTGTTAGTTGTTAAGGGGTTTAGTTTCATTTCTTTATTATTTATTAATAAGCTTGTACAGGTTTGGTGATTAGCTCGTAACCCCCAGACTTATACCCCGGGTCTGGAGGGCGTTACACCTATAGAGAGAATTGAGCTGTGTGGATGGCAAAGGAGGGGGTATTGGACCCAAATGGATTATTATCGTTGGGTATAAGAGAGATGAGGAACTCCACAATGAGATAGCCGGATAAATACGACTCCTAACGTATTGCAACTACATATAGACGGATTTGTATAATATAAGTATAGAACACGCATGTATTTAATGGATATATACAATGATAAAGGATAAATAAGGGTTAGAGGTGTATTAGGAGTAGGACTCTCTTATTCTAACCTAAACCTAGCTGGATAAGGATCAAGAACAGCCCAGGGCTTGGGCAAAAACGTGGTTAGCTCATTTGGAGAGGAGTCCTACGGCAAATAGAACTACATGCGGACTTGATTCCTATAAATATAGGATATGTAGGCCATTTGCGGGGTGACACACACGTTTTCTCTACTAATAATCGAGTAGAAGCATTCTGTGAGTTCTCCCGAGTACATTTACGATTGAGTAGGAATTATTCAGTCACCATATCTCGGAAACCTTGCAAATTCAGTCCAAACACAGCCTTGCTCGCCACCGGATTCCGGCGAGTTGGACGTATACAGATATCGTGAACATGCCAACGATCAGGCCTAAAACCCGATATACTTCCCGTTATTTCAGCGATTTCCTCCAAAAAGTGTTGTACCATTTTTCTCTCACAACAGTCATTACAAGATTTTTTTATAAATATAAAAAAAATAATGATTTAGTAGTTTAAGATATCATTTTCTATTTTAATTTGAACAATAATTCCTGCTCACGCCTTTTATCATTATAATCAGGTGAAAAAACCGCATTTCACGTGGTCTAGAAAGATATTTAAATAATAATTTAGATATTACGTGCGAAATTTGGTTAAATAGATAAATAACTCTGAATTAGTTAAATCAAAGGTAGTTTTAATATAAAGCAACACAATTGATTCACGAATTATATATTTAGACAACTTTGATATAAATTGGAGGATCAATCTAATAAAAAAAATTATACAAAAGGGGTTGCTTTTCGGATCATAAAATTAAGAGAAATTAGACGGGTAAGTGGAAAAATTGCACAAGTACTTGTATGAGTTGCGGGCAATAAGTAAATTTGCAGAATTAAAATAAAGCTGACATGATGATCGATGTTATTATTTTTGTGTTAATTCTTGTAGATAAACAAAACTTGCATAAAAGTTCTTTCCAGAAGTTCCAGACTTACCAACTTGATTTTTCTGTGCGTCAAGATTTCCTAGAGTGCTTGAACATCCTTGTAAAAAATTAACCCTACATCCTTCGTTAATGTTTTTTAAGGCACAACACTTATTTTGTATACCTCTTCTCACCCTTTCTCTTAATTTGTAAATTTTGAAACTCCTTCATACAATAACATGATCAAATAAAATAAATGACTAACTGGCATAGGTCTTTGTGTTCTACAAATATGTGCTAAGCTCACGTGATTCTGGCATCCATGTATAATTAACATTTCTTCATCACTTGTCTATAAGTTGCATCAACTTAGCGATCCAAATTATCAGTGACAACTTTTCTTTCAGATGATGTTGTACCTTCATCATCACTGTGTGTTAGGTACCAATATGTTGTAGAAGGTGGGGTTGAATACAAATTTTACCGTTTAATAGAATTTAATGCGGAATAAAAAAGTGAAACAAAATTCAAGTTAAATAAAACTATTATTAAACTTGAAAGGTGTTACAACAACGGTATCGTTTACAAGGGATTAATCTCAAATAAATTATCACAGATCTAGAATAAATTCGACATGAACTTTTTCTATTTTTGCAATAAAAAAAGATCAAATGCTAGAAGAAATTTGAGATTAAGTTCTAGGGATTTTGATCCGCTAGATAGTTACACAAGAACAAGAGAATGATTTATAGTGGTTTAGATTGAACTTTAGTTGCTAGAAATTAATGATCTGAATATGCAGCAATTGAGAGATGAAATGCTTCTGCAGCTGCTGTTCTTTTGTTCTTGAGTTATTGAGATGTATTCAATGTGTGTTGAATGATCTGCTGCTCCTTTTCTTTTATAATTTAATCAACAGAACTGAATTGAACTGGCAAGACAATCTGAGAATTGGCATGACTTTCGGTGAGACAATCTGATTGAACTAGCAAGACAATCGGTGAGACAATCACTTGAACTAGCAAGACAATCGGTGGGACAATCACCTGAACTAGCAAGACAATAGGTATGACAATCTGATTGTCATATCAGTTCAATTGATTGTCATGTTGAATTAATATTGAATATAAATTAAAAATCAATTCTAAAAATTCATAATATTAATTCAGAATTAATTAATCAATTAATTCAATTAATAAATAAATTAATCTTTGCAGATATAATTTATTTTCTTATTTAAATTATATGACTTAATTAATTAATAGAGAATTAATACTAGTCTTGAACAACAACCATTCTTCTGAAAATCTTCTGAAAATCACTGAAAATAATGAATCAATTCCATGTTAGGGCGAAATCAGACACTAATATTCACGCAAGTATACGCGTTCGCAAGTAATATAGAATACTCTCTAGTTCGTTCCCACATAGACTCAGACTAAATTATTGTCTAATTAAACTCACTCACCAATGTATGATTACTTCTCAATGTTAAGACACTAACACTTAAGATTGTTGATTAAATATTAACTATAATTAACTACTTAATTAATCACTTACTTAACACTTCAAATTATCAATAATAAAACACTCATGAGATCACAACTTCATTATTACTTCCTTCAATAGCCATTGTTATTACCTTTAGCATGTGACAGTGATGATATTAATCGAATAACACGAAACTGATAAAAGCCAACTTTCATTGTACTAATACCATTCTACCAAGCATCCATAATTAAGATAGAAGTTGAATAGTCATCAATTATGTTGAGTTCCTATATGTCTACAGAAATTGACAACACAACGATTTAAGCACAAGTTATTCCTTTTGATTACATAGGGCAAATAAAACTGTTAGAGTTACCCACTAATCATGCACAACATACATGAACCTATGCTAGCATGGCAAGTTCTAAATCTCAAGATCCACCGTCGCTTCACAAGAGATTAACACCCTATCTTATATGTTCGCGACGCACATAAGACGAATACGCACAACCAATACTAGATATCATACAATCATCACACACTAAAGTATTAAACAATTAACTAAAGAATTCCATAATAAATCCGTTGCAACCCCATGATCACGATTAGCCCATAATAGCACTTATCGTCATCATGGGTTCATATGAAATCATGATAAACAAACACAAGAAAATAATAACTAAACTAATTATATTAAAAATAGAGTACGTCACAAGAGTAAATAAGTTCAAAGTAAGAAAACTAGCATCCAACGTTACAACGAAACAAGAATCACAAGAAAATATGCTTCCTCTTCGTTGCGGTGTGCTAAATCGGTCTTCTTCCTTATCTCCTTCGCTCCTTGCGTAAAAACACAATCTTCTTCAATCCACACTTGTGAAAACGTCTCAAATCTACTTATATAATAGTCCCATAAAACTCAGATTACATAGAAGTGGAAACCAAACAGAAGTAGAAGTCCTGAAATAATATATTTTTTTTCCCCGACCCTGCGCGGCCGCTCAGCATAGCTGAGCGGGCGCTCAGCTTGCTGCGCGGCCGCTCAGCAATGCTGAGCGGGCGCTCAGACCTCTACTGGAAAAAATCTGATTTTGCTCTGTTTCTTCGCCGTAATCTGCCCGTTTCTTTCCTCTCGCAATGGTGAACACATGCCAAGGCTTATTCTTGATGATTCCTCCCCTGAAATGCAACTAATACCCTGAAATGCATAAATACTAGAAAAACGCATCAAATACACAAAATACTTGATTTCAAGACACCAATTTAAGCCATTTTAAGATGTTCTAAGTGGTATAAAATGCCACTTATCACACCCCCAAACTTAAATCGATGCTTGTCCTCAAGCGTCACAGACTCAAAAACAAATAAAAACATGCATGAATGCAATCTATATGAAAATGCAGTGATCCCCCTTTCTACAATTAACCAACCAAATTGCAACATCTTAACAAATGCAGTTAGACAACTAAAGATCAATAAACTCATGCAAACGGACATACAGCCAGAAACGTGGTGTGTACAAATGCTTAACAGATATGCTTCGGAACTAGACCAATTATTATGACTTGACTATCCTCAAGGCAATCACATGATTATACAGAGAATAAAAATTCTAGGCACAAAGTGATATTCAACACTACAAGAATTCTGGAGCTTATTACGGAATCGTGCTTTTTATTCACAACACAAATGCTTAATTGACCGTGCAATGAGTGAGGTCCACAAAAGACTTATACAATGGTATCCATGTAACGAGCGTTAGGTTAGCGGATCCCAGACTCTAAAAGCCTTAGGTCACTAGGCACAAAGTCCCCTAAGAACTTAATAACTCGAATACCAAAGAGCCCACTCTTGATCAATTATGCATAAACTAAATATTATTATTATTATTTTTTTTTTTTCTAACTTCTGAGCAAGTGCGCTTCGCTCCATCTTGCTCAACCCTAGAGTACTCGCACCATATGCGAGCCGCCTACTAGCCATTTGACGCCTAGCCACAACTAGCAACGAATTCCAAATTTTTTTTTTCCTCCAATTTTTTTTTCTTTTTCATGCCTTTATCACTAAGAACCTATTATCGAATTCTAAGCATAATAAATAGATTGACCTCGAAAACAACCAAATCATAACAACAATCTAGCCCTTACGCATTCTCTAAGATTTAATGGAATTACAAGTGTTTCTAGCATGCATATCAACCTACACGACTTAATATCACTTTAATGCTATCACTACACTCGCATCAATATCACAATTCAGTCGATAAATCATTGCAAAAGGGATCATGGTAAATGCATGAGCTACATGACATACATAACAAAAAAAACTATATGGCATAAATTATGCAACTATATGAACTAAGCTATCATGAATATGCAGCTATATGACACACACACAATATTCCTTAACTACCACCCCCAAACTTAAAATCTTCACTGTCCTCAGTGAAGGTAGTAGAAAGGAACACCGGGTATACCTAATCGGAGTCATCATCATCATCACCCTCAGTGGGTGGAGTATCAGGCGGCGGGTATGCAGAGTCCTCACCAAAAACTGGCCACTGGATATCAGCTCCAAGGCCCCGAAAAGCAGTCCCTAACGCAAGGGTGAGCTCCTAAGCAAATCTGCTCTGCGTCTCGTACATAGCATCCATCCGCCGTGTAAGCCTCCTATACTGGGCATCAACCATCCCAGCACCCTCCTGAGCTCTCGAAGAACCAGCCTCATCACACCCTGGCCTAGCCATAGTAGCACCTCGTGCTGGACGCCCTCCTGGAAGACGATAACCCAGCCCATGCTCCTCAGGCTCACCACCGGTCCACTCCTGCATCCCATTCAGCGTCCCAGAATCAATCGGAGCCGCCGGCAACTGCAACTGCTCATGAGCCGGCCAGTTCACTCCCACTGCTTGGCATAGCTTTGTAACCGTGGATGCATAAGGGATGTTGATATGCTTCGCTCCCCTCAAAAACTTCAGAATTCCTTGGTAGATAAACTCACCCAGGTCCACATAGTACTCCTCATTCAGAATTCCCCACAACAATTGTGCTCTCTCAACTGTGACCTCGTGTGCATGCGAAGAAGGCAAAATATTAGCACAAATAAATGCATTCCATGCACGGGCATACCGGTTCATGGCGATCGCCGGAAAGTGACGATACTCATTAGTGCCGGTCCTGAAGGTCCAAACTGTGCCCGGTCGACAGAGAGTCGCACAGATCAAATCTAAGTCAAAATCCTCAGCAGTCTTTTCATTCCAGTTCTCCTCCTCGGGTTTCCTTTCTCGCTGGACAATCACACGGCGAATCGCCGTAGGGTGATAATCAACTGTCAGCCCTCGGACCACAGAAAACCCATTCTTTTCGGCCTTCGCGTTTGCGTAGAACTCGCGAACAACGCTCATCGGTACCGCCTCGGGTGACTCACAAAAAGCTATCCACCCCTTCTCTGCAATCATGGGCAGCAACTCACCATCCCTCCCTGATGGTAAAAACCCTCTCTCCTTCAGAATCGGCTTCCCCAACAGCCTAGTGTACTCCTCCTCCGCGGCTCTGTCAGTTAACCGAGGCCTTGCAACAGTACCCCTCGATGAATCATCAGTAGGAACTGTGCTGCTGCTGTCAATAGTGCGTGCTCTCTTGGGTGCCATTTGATTCGTGAATAAAAGTGTGTAAGAACTGAGTTTTGGTGCTTGGGAGAGAGTTTAAGTGTAGGAAGTTTGTGGGAGATATGTAGGATAAGTGTATGTATATATAGGGTGTGGAGTAGGTTAAATTAGATTAGGAGTGGGGTTGAGGGATAAAATCATGGGGTAATGGGAAAAGAATTCGTGGGTTTATGGGCTGTGATGGGTTTTTGTGTTTTTGTTTTTTTTTTTTTCTGAACTGTAAAAAAAATTCTGGTACTCGACCCCTGAGCGGTCGCTCAGCGAAGCTGAGCGGGCGCTCAGCTTGCTGCGCGGTCGCTCAGCTGAGCGGGCGCTCAGCTTGCTGCGCGGTCGCTCAGCAAAGCTGAGCGGTCGCTCAGCAAAGCTGAGCGGTCGCTCAGCAATGCTGAGCGGGCGCTCAGGGGGTCACTGGAATTTTTTTTCAGCCCCTGTTTTCTGAATTTTTTTTGTGTTTTTGGATAGGTTATTAACTTCTAAGGGTTCCTGTAACAACAATTCATGGGTTGCCTCCCACGCAGCGCTTCTTTTTCGTCATTAGCTTGACGTTTCGTACCCTTCTCAAGTAGTCAACAAAATGGCACTAACCACTTCTCGGTTTGCCATGTCCCCATAGTAGTGCTTCAAACGCTGACTGTTAACCTTGAATGCTTGGTCCGAATCATTCTCAAAAATTTCCACCGCTCCATGTGGAAACACAGTTTTGACGATAAAAGGCCCAGACCACCTCGATTTCAACTTCCCTGGAAAAAGTCGGAGACGAGAGTTGAATAAGAGAACTTGTTGCCCCGACACAAATAACTTAGGATGTAGCTTCCTATCGTGCCACCTCTTCACCTTTTTCTTATACATTTTGTTATTCTCGTACGCTTGAAGTCGAAATTCATCAAGTTCATTAAGCTAAAGCATTCTTTTCTTACCAGCTGCATCTAAATCCAGGTTCAACTTTTTCAATGCCCAGTAAGCCTTATGCTCAAGCTCTGCAGGTAGATGACATCCCTTACCGTACACCAACTGAAACGGGGACATACCAAGTAGAGTTTTGTATGCTGTTCGGTAAGCCCAAACAGCTTCATCGAGCTTTAAAGACCAATCCTTCCTTGACGGACAAACAACCTTCTCTAGAATGCACTTTATCTCTCTGTTAGACACTTCCGCTTGACCATTTGTTTGCGGATGATAGGCAGTAGCTACTCGATGATTCACATTATAATGCTGCATCATAGAAGTGAACTTACGGTTGCAGAAATGCGATCCTTCATCACTTATGATTACCCGAGGTGTTCCAAACCTTGTGAAAATTTGCTTATGAAGAAAATTTAGCACTGCCTTTGCATCATTTGTCGGTAAAGCTTTAACTTCGACCCATTTTGAGACATAATCGACTGCCAGCAAGATGTACTGATTATTGCAAGACGAGATAAAAGGCCCCATGAAATCGATTCCCCAAACATCAAAGACCTCGACTTCAAGCATCACATTTAATGGCATCTCATCCTTCCTTGTCAAATTTCCCACTCTTTGGCAACGATCACACCTTAAAACAAACTGATGAGCATCCTTGAACAAAGTAGGCCAAAAAAACCCTGCTTGCAGAATACGAGCTGCCGTCTTCTCACCACCATAAACCGTGGAATGGCAGTCTCGTAATATCCCCTCCGTCTCACAGAACGGGATACATCTCCTGATGATCTGGTCAGCTCCCTGTCTAAACAAATATGGTTCATCCCACATATACCACTTCACCTCATGCAGAAACTTCTTCTTTTGAGTGGATGTCAAATTAGGAGGCATTACATTGCTGACGAGATAGTTTACAATATCTGCAAACCATGGTTCTTCCTCCTGAATTGCAAACAACTGCTCATCCGGAAAAGATTCATTGATTAACGTCCTATCTTGTGAAGTAGAATCGGGATTCTCCAACCTAGAGAGATGGTCAGCTACTTGATTCTCAGTACCTTTTCTATCCTTGATCTCTAACTCAAATTCCTGAAGTAAAAGCACCCAACGAATGAGTCTCGGCTTCGAATCTTTCTTGGAAACCAGATAGCGAATAGCCGCATGATCAGTGAATACTGTTACTTTCGTACCACGTAGATAAGATCGAAATTTCTCGAAACTAAAGACTATAGCCAAAAGCTCCTTCTCAGTAGTGGTGTAGTTTAATTGGGCCCCATTTAAAGTCTTACTCGCATAGTAGACCACATGGAAGAGATTTTTCTTGCGCTGTCCCAGAACTGCACCTACCGCATAATCACTCGCATCACACATCATCTCAAACGGTTCTGTCCAATCTGGTGCTGTAATAACTGGTGCAGTGATCAAACTCTTCTTGAGAGTCTCGAATGCTGCCAAACATTCATCATCAAATTTGAAAAGCACATCTTTCTCAAGCAAATTGCACAACGGCTTAGATATCTTTGAAAAGTCCTTGATGAATCGCCGATAAAAACCCGCATGACCAAGAAAACTACGGATTCCTTTCATAGAGTTAGGTGGGGGAAGATTTTCAATGACTCCCACCTTGGACTTGTCCACCTCCAGACCCTTGTTAGAGACCTTATGCCCAAGAATAATGCCTTCACGCACCATAAAATGACATTTCTCCCAATTGAGCACCAAATTAGTTTCCACGCATCTTTTGAGTACGGCGCACAGATTATTCAAACATTCATCATATGAATGTCCAAAGACGGAGAAGTCGTCCATGAACACTTCGACATTATTTCCAATCATGTCAGAGAATATAGCCATCATACATCTCTGAAAAGTGGCCGGGGCGCCACATAACCCAAACAAAACTCTGTGAAAAGCAAACGTGCCAAATGGACAAGTGAAGGTAGTCTTTTCCTGATCCTCTGGTGCAATACAAATCTGATTATACCCTGAATAACCATCCAGAAGACAAAAATACTCATGACCCGCCAACCTGTCAAGCATCTGATCAATAAATGGAAGAGGGAAGTGATCCTTCCTTGTGGCTTTGTTCAATTTTCTATAATCCATGCATACTCTCCATCCTGTAACTGTTCGAGTGGGGATGAGCTCATTCTTTTCATTTGCAACCACAGTGATACCTCCTTTCTTAGGTACACATTGTACGGGGCTCACCCACGAGCTGTCAGATATAGGATAAATGATGCCTGCATCCAGCCATTTCAGAATTTCTTTTTTCACCACCTCCTTCATGATGGGATTCAGTCTTCGCTGCTGTTCCACAGTTGGCTTACTACCTTCCTCTAGCAGAATTTTATGCATACAATATGAAGGACTTATCCCCTTGATGTCTGCTATGGTCCATCCAATAGCCGATTTGAATTCTCTCAAAATCCTTAAGAGCTTATCTTCCTCACTACCTGAAAGGTCAGATGAAATAATAACAGGTAACGTAGATGAATCACCTAAAAAAGCATACCTCAAGTGTTCAGGTAATGGCTTGAGCTCCAAGGTAGGTGCTTCCTCTATTGATGGTTTGAGCTTTCCTTCAGCATTCTTAAGGTCAGAAGTACCAAGAGATTCAAACGGCATGTCCAGCTTTCGCTTCCAGGGAGAAGCGTTCAGATATTGTAATTGCTCATTGCCATCTTCATCATCGCTGTCAAAATCCCCCACTAAGGCCTTTTCCAATGCATCAGACATTAACATGCGATCGAGTTCCGAAGTAATCGCAGAATCAATCACATGTACTTTTAAGCACTCGTCATCTTCTGTAGGGAATTTCATTGGCTTGAATACGTTGAAGGTCACATCCTGCTCTTGTACCCGCATAGTAAGTTCACCTTTTTGCACATCTATCAAGGTACGGCTAGTAGCCAAGAAAGGTCTTCCCAAGATTATGGGAATCTTCTTATCTTCCTCAAAATCCAGAATAACAAAATCTGCAGGAATGAAGAGCTTATCCACCTTGACGAGCACATCCTCCACTATGCCCCTTGGGTAAGTAATGGAACGATCAGCCAATTGTAGAGACATGTATATGGGTTTTGGATCAGGCAGATCCAACTTTTTAAAGATCGACAACGGCATCAGATTAATGCTTGCTCCCAAATCACAAAGGCACTTGTCAAAAGTCAGATTGCCAATGGTGCAAGGAATGGTGAAGCTTCCTGGATCTTTCAGTTTTGGTGGTAACTTTTGCTGCAGAACAGCGCTGCATTCTTCCGTGAGAGCAACGGTTTCAAGGTCATCCAGTTTCACCTTCCTTGAAAGAATAGTCTTCATAAACTTCGCATAACTAGGCATTTGCTCCAGAGCCTCAGCGAAAGGTATATTGATGTGAAGTTTCTTGAACACCTCCAGAAACTTCCCAAACTGTCTATCCAGCTTTTGTTGCTGCAATCTTTTAGGAAAAGGTGGTGGAGGATAGAGCTGTTTCTCCCCTGTATTAGCCTCAGGCAGAGTGTGTTCAACAGTAGTCTTCCTTGGTTCCGCCGCTTTCTCCTTTTACTTAGATTCTTCATCACTAATTTCAGCTTCTCCTTCTTTTGCCTTTTCAGCATCAGCAACTTTTCCAGACCTTAAGGTTATAGCCTTGACTTGCTCTTTAGCTTCCTTCCTGCCTGGTACTTCCGTGTCACTGGGAAGAGTGCCAGGTTGACGATTGAGCACTGCATTGGCTAATTGACCGATTTGATTTTCCAAGGTCTTGATAGAAACCGCCTGACTCTTGCATAACAGCTTAAGTTCCTCAAAATCAGCACTAGTAGGTGCAGCCGTACTTCCCTGTTGAGGATATGATTGCCTTGTAGCATACTGCTGTGGTTGCTGGAATCCAGGTGGGTTAAACTGTTTACTCACTCCTTGCTGATATGGTGGCTGAATAGCATTCTGATTATTCCCCCAGCTGAAATTTGGATGATTTTTGTTGTTAGGATGATAGGTCGCTGGCACAGGCTGCTGTTGTCGCTGATAATTATTCACATACTGAACAGATTCGTTGACCAGAAAACACTGATTCGTAGCATGAGAACCTGCACAAAGCTCACAAACCATAGCTATTTGATTAACTCCATATGTAGCCAAAGAATCAACCTTCATTGATAGCGCTTGGAGCTAGGCTGCAATAGCGGTGGCTGCATCAACTTCCAGAATACCTGCTACCTTGCCTGACGTCATCCTCTGAGTTGGGTTTTGATGCTCATTTGCAGCCATCGTCTCTATAAGATTATACGCCTCAGTATAGCTTTTAGCCCATAAGGCGCCTCCAGCTGCTGCATCGAGCATTGGCTGAGATTGGACCGTCAAACCATTATAGAAACCAGTGATCACCATCCAATCTGGCATTCCATGATGTGGACATTTTCTCAACATTTCCTTGTAGCGTTCCCAAGCCTCGCACATAGATTCAGTAGGTTGCTGCGCAAACTGAGTAAGAGCACTCCTCATAGCAGCAGTCTTTGCCATCAGATAAAACTTCACCAGAAACTTTTGCGTAAGATCTTGCCACGTAGTAATGGACCCAGCTGGTTCAGAATGTAACCAGTCTTTAGCCTTATCCCTTAGTGAGAATGGGAAAAGCCTCAACTTGATAGCCTCATCAGTCACGCCATTATACTTAAAAGTGCTGCAGATCTCGACAAAATTCCTTATGTGCATGTTGGGGTCTTCAGTTGCCGCTCCTCCAAAAGAAACAGAATTCTGCACCATCTGAATAGTGCCCGGCTTGATTTCAAAGGTGTTAGCTTGAATAGCCGGATGAAGGATGCTTGACTGAATGTCATCAATTTTAGGCCGAGAAAAATCCATAAGAGCTGGATCAGCTTGAACAATACGATCTCCCATGTTTACTGGTTCTTTCCGCTCAGTTCCTGAATCCGAATCCTCAAAATCTAACTTCTCCGTAATATCAAGAACTTCGTCTGTCTCCTCAGCTGTATCTAAACTCCTCTTGCGAGCACGAGAACGAGTTTGCATAAACGCTTGCTAAAGTACCTGAAACACAACCGGAAACAAGAAGTAACTACTACGTCCTAATCACTGAGTCCTAATGACCAATGATGGTAAGTACATAAACTAAACAAATACGCCGAGTTCCCGGCAGCGGCGCCAAAAACTTGTTAGGGCGAAATCAGGCACTAATATTCACGCAAGTATACGCGTTCGCAAGTAATATAGAATACTCTCTAGTTCGTTCCCACAGAGACTCAGACTAAATTATTGTCTAATTAAACTCACTCACCAATGTATGATTACTTCTCAATGTTAAGACACTAACACTTAAGATTGTTGATTAAATATTAACTATAATTAACTACTTAATTAATCACTTACTTAACACTTCAAATTATCAATAATAAAACACTCATGAGATCACAACTTCATTATTACTTCCTTCAATAGCCATTGTTATTACCTTTAGCATGTGACAGTGATGATATTAATCGAATAACGCGAAACTGATAAAAGCCAACTTTCATTGTACTAATACCATTCTACCAAGCATCCACAATTAAGATAGAAGTTGAATAGTCATCAATTATGTTGAGTTCCTATATGTCTACAGAAATTGACAACACAACAATTTAAGCACAAGTTATTCCTTTTGATTACATAGGGCAAATAAAACTGTTAGAGTTACCCACTAATCATGCACAACATACATGAACCTATGCTAGCATGGCAAGTTCTAAATCTCAAGATCCACCGTCGCTTCACAAGAGATTAACACCCTATCTTATATGTTCGCGACGCACATAAGACGAATACGCACAACCAATACTAGATATCATACAATCATCACACACTAAAGTATTAAACAATTAACTAAAGAATTCCATAATAAATCCGTTGCAACCCCATGATCACGATTAGCCCATAATAGCACTTATCGTCATCATGGGTTCATATGAAATCATGATAAACAAACACAAGAAAATAATAACTAAACTAATTATATTAAAATAGAGTACGTCACAAGAGTAAATAAGTTCAAAGTAAGAAAACTAGCATCCAACGTTACAACGAAACAAGAATCACAAGAAAATATGCTTCCTCTTCGTTGCGGTGTGCTAAATCGGTCTTCTTCCTTATCTCCTTCGCTCCTTGCGTAAAAACACAATCTTCTTCAATCCACACTTGTGAAAACGTCTCAAATCTACTTATATAATAGTCCCATAAAACTCAGATTACATAGAAGTGGAAACCAAACAGAAGTAGAAGTCCTGAAATAATATATTTTTTTCCCCGACCCTGCGCGGCCGCTCAGCATAGCTGAGCGGGCGCTCAGCTTGCTGCGCGGCCGCTCAGCAATGCTGAGCGGGCGCTCAGACCTCTACTGGAAAAAATCTGATTTTGCTCCGTTTCTTCGCCGTAATCTGCCCGTTTCTTTCCTCTCGCAATGGTGAACACATGCCAAGGCTTATTCTTGATGATTCCTCCCCTGAAATGCAACTAATACCCTGAAATGCATAAACACTAGAAAAACGCATCAAATACACAAAATACTTGATTTCAAGACACCAATTTAAGCCATTTTAAGACGTTCAAAGTGGTATAAAATGCCACTTATCATTCCACCACTTCAATGTTGACACTCGATGTACTGTCTGATTCATGAGTGACTAACTTCTGTGACGTTTCTTCATGTCTTGACTTTGATAACTTGATTTTCTTCAGATTAAATCCCTGTAATTATTTGATACCCTGACAAGATCTCTGTCACTTGATTAAATCCATAATCTTGATTTATATCACCAAGGCTTGATCAATTTCTAGAACTTCTTCCAGTGAAGTAATTCCTCAAGTCTGTAGATAAATATTATTTCTGAATCCTTTGACAGATGTTACTTTGTGAGATCTCTTTGATGATAGATCTACTATTTACTTGTTACATTCTTATTTGAGTTGAGTTAAATCCTTGAATAAACAAATAGGCTATGACATATGCCTTTCAATCTCCCCCTATTTGTTTGTTAGACAATAACAACAAATACCTAGAGGATAACTCAACTAACAAATAAGAAAAAGATGTAAACAGAAATGCAAAGTAAATAGCAGAAAAGTTCTGGATTATATTTAACATTTTCCAGATTCCAAAAGAAATTGATGTTCCTCTAGACTGAACATATCTTCAAGTAGTTTCATCTTCATTTCCTTGGTTCTTCAAATCTCTGCTAGATAATACTTCTCAGTCTTGAAGTAATTATCAACAGCTTCTTTTGTACAACAACATTTCCTGTTGAGAAGCGCATATCTCTCTTGCTTCTCCCCCTGTAAGAATCAACTGCTTAAAGGAGATCACCTTCGTTTACCACATCTCCCGTACAATAGGATCCGCAGATAAAAACCAATGGTGCTCCCCTGTTGAAAAACAACTTCTTCCCTTATGAAGAATAGTGATGAACCAAACCACTTCTTCCGATCACTAGGAAATCACCTTGTATTTACCAACTCCCCCGAAAAATAGGATCCGTAGTTACAAACAACAATGGTATGGTGTAGTTTACATGTGCTTTACCTTTTTCCTCCTCCCTACTATTTCTCCCCCTTAGTTGAGGAATCCTCCAAACTATTACTTAAGCTTTTATCTCCCCCTTAAAGAAGGAATGTATGTCATTGTCTGAAGAAGTTCTCATATTTCACTTGGTTGGAAAAGAAATAACAAGTCAGAGCCTGATCAACCATGTTCAACAATCTTCCCAACTCCTTATACCTCCCAAATATTAGATCACCAATTGTTACCAATTGTTAGCTCCCAAAGGTCCCGAATGATTCTAATTCAATCTTTAAATGTTAGGTACCTAAGAGTTAGGTTCCAATCATAAACAGATTCGAGACCCGAAGTATCAAGAACCATGTTTAGGGATGGGGAAATTGGATATGGTGTTTCTCTTTCTTCCTCACTGTGAGTGTGTGATTCTGTTTAGTGTACCTCACATGTGTTTCACTCTTCTCTTCACTCGTGTTTACACTCATTCTCACAAGTGTATCACTCCTCTCATAGCTCCAAAATTCAGCGGTACCTGTAAGGAAAATCACCTTAGCCATCCTTAAGGAGGTCACAAGTGGTGCAATGGGAGTTCGCAAATCCCCATCCTCGTTAAACTCGTCAGATGAATCTGAGTCATAATCTACAAGTTGCTAGTTTCCCTTTCAGGGTTCCAGATTTGAACTCTGGGAAGGTAAACAATGACCCAACGAATTTAGCATAAAGATCAAAGTTCCCTTCTAATGTTTGTGAAGACATTTCCTTGTGACTCATCAGGTAATATCTGAATCATTGTCAATAATTGCCGATATGCGCCTATGTCAGATCCACTATCCGCAGATGCATCCAGGGGATTTAAGCCTGGGGAGGTAGACACTGACCACTGACATATGGCTATTGGATCAGTATCCTCTCCTAACACCTGTAAAGGTAATTTATCCATTAAAGAACCTTGAACAATCGAATCTGACCTTAAAATGGTCGAAACTCTTGTTTCTGTCAACTCCTCCTTTGTGTGTGTAACCTTTCCTTGTGCATCAAGAATTGTTTATGTTTGAGGTGGTGACACTACATCGGATACCCTGACCGACAGGCAAATTTCAATAGACACACCCTGTTGAGAGGATGAATCTAGTAACTGTTTTTGTGCCTTTTCAGCCATTACATCTTTTTGAGAAGATGTATGAGGGCTAGCAGTTGTCTCGGTTTAAAAAACTACTCATCTTTGTAGGAGACAGAGCTGCTGGGTTGACTTCAGAACCTTCCTTATGTGGTGCACTAAGGCACTATCTTCCTCACCCTCATTCATACTTCATTTTAGTGGTAAAAGAGTGTTGGTTGGTTCTATTTCTGTGTTTGTCTTTACAGTCTGGGATAGAAGTTGTGGGTTTTCAACCTTATAACTGTCAATGAAAGAAGGCCATTGGAGGCTGAACCTGTATCACAGAACATATGGCAATATAGAGATAAAATGTACTTAAGATCTATAATGAAGTAAAATTATACATTTAATCTTTTGAGAGAAATGATGTACAATAATGATTTCAAAAGATTTTAATGAAGATAAGAAATCACTAATGTAAAAGGAAGTTTGATTTTCTCCTAAAACTGTTCGAGTGCACAAGTCTTTTTTTATGCCTAAAAAGATAAATGATTTGATAAGACACAGACTGATGACCTAGCAGTATTAAGAAGAGAAAGAAAGATTTTGTCTTTCAATATGAATGAGTTTTTTTGTTAAAGCATTGATCACTTAGGGTAAAGTCTAAGTAATTCTCATTCACGTTAAAAGCTCCATAATCTGTCTTAATAAAATTATAATCAACAACATTGTTTGTTGAAAAATAATATTAATAAGAATGACTATGCTGCTGATTTCAAATTATAGTGAATCTTTCAGATATAGCAACTCATATATATCCACTAGAACTTAAAATCTCACAATTATCTGCAATAAAATATTAACAATATATCATTGACTGATACTTGTCAAGTACTTTAGATACCAATAATTATGTTGCATCCTATTTACAATATTAAAATAAGATATCAAATAATTAAATACCAATTATCTATCAAAAAGATATCAGCATTCAATTTCATATATCATGCAATTGTTAACTCCAAAAAAAAACTTAATGGCATAAAAATGAAAAATACTTAACTAATATTTACAAATCCAGAAAATACAAATAAAAACTTATATTAATATAACAAGAATACAGAAAATATTTACAAATAAAAATACTCAGAAATAACTATATTTTAGTCCAAAAATAGATTTCTTTTGAATTTTAGCAAATAAAATTCATAGAAAATATTTTTAGAGAAAATAAAATATTCTGAGATATTAAAATTGACAATTTGGAGAGATAAATAAGATAAGATAATAAAATTATATTGTTTTAAGCAAGAAATATGGTATAAATGATAAATTAAATTTGCGAATGAATTTTTCATACATAAAAAATTCATTTGAAAATTCATTCAAAAACAGATCTCAGATATTAACTAGTTTAATCACTAAAACTATTCAACATACCCAGTTTACCAACTAATATGGTAAATGTGGATTCATCAAAAGATTTAGTGAAAATATATGATATTTGTTCTTCTGTTGGAACAAAAAATAGTTCAACAGTACCATTCATGACATGCTCTCTGATAAAATGATACCTGATGTCGATGTGCTTGGTCCTCGTGTGTTGCACAGGGTTATTGGTGATGGCTATTGCACTTGTATTGTCACATAGAATAGGAATTTTGTTCAATACAGAGCCATAGTCCCGTAGCTGGTTCCTAATCCACAAGATCTGAGCACAACAACTTCCAGCAGCAATATATTCATCCTCGGCCGTTGAGTTGTAAACCATTTGTTGTTTCTTGTTGTACCATGAGACTAGCATGCTACCTAGGAATTGACAACTCCCTGAGGTGCTTTTTCTATCAACAACACTTTCTGCATAATCTGAATCTGTATATCCAACAAAGTTAAAACCAGATTCTTTAGGGTACCAAATACCTAGATTTGGTGTTCCCTTAAGATATCTCAAGATTCGTTTTACAGCAACGAGATGAATATCTCTAGGATCCGCTTGGAACCTTGCACATAAGCATGTAGCATACATAATATTTGGTCTACATGCAGTAAGATAGAGTAATGATCCAATCATACCTCTGTAGCTTGTGACATCTACCTTAATGGAGTTTTCACATGGTCCAAGCTTGACAGCTATAGATGACGGAGTCCTTGATGATGCAGAATCCTCTAGATTGTACTTTTTGAGGAGTTCCTTGAGATACTTGGATTGACAAATAAATATTTCATCTAATCTTTGATTTACTTGTAATTCGAGAAAGAACTTCAGCTCTCCCATCATGCTCATTTCAAATTTGCTGTGCATTAACTTAGCAAATCTCTTACAGAGACTATCGTTAGTAGACCCAAATATTATATCATCCACATAGACTTGGACTAATATAGTATCATTTTTATGTTTTTTAGAAAAGAGAGTTTTGTCTATGACACCTCTAATAAAGCCATTTTCAATAAGAAATTCAGAAAGAGTGTCATACCATTTTCTCGGAGACTGTTTGAGACCATAGATAGCCTTGAAAAGAAAGTAGACAAAAACCAAATGATCTGGATCTTCAAAACCAGGAGGTTGCTCTATATATACCTCTTCATCCAGCTTTCTATTCAGAAAGGCACTATTGACATCCATTTGATAAACGTTAAAGTTCGAGAATGCTGCGAATGCCAGAAATATCCTGATGGCCTCAAGTCTAGCCACTGGAGCATATGTTTCATCATAATCAATGCCTTCAGCTTGAGAATACCCTTTAACTACCAGTCTTGCTTTATTTCTTGTAACCACACCATCTTCATCTAATTTATTCTTGAATACCCACCGAGTACCAACAACTTTCTTGTGTGTAGGACTAGGTACCAGTTTCCAGACTTGTTGATGTTCAAACTGATTGAGTTCATATTGCATAGCAATCACCCAATATGGATCAGTGAGTGCTTCCTCAATCTTCTTAGGTTCCATCTCAGAAAGAAATCCTGAGAACAAACATTCATTTTGAGTAGCACGTCTAGTTCTGACTCCAACATCTGGATCACCAATAATCAACTCAAAATGATGAGCTTTATTCCAGACAGTCTGTCTTGGAAGATTTGATCTTGATGATTCGCCTTGAAATATATTAGGATGTTGTGTCCTACTAGTTGATCCTTCAGCATCTCCCCCTGAGTCGTTGCGAGGTTGGCTTGATGATTCTCCGTCAGTAGCAGTGGTATCTCCATTGTTGCCAATGTTTCCATCACCATTACCTTGGGTATCATCATAATTAACAGGTTCTTCACCAGCAGCAACCTTAGGTTCTTGATCATTATCTGATTCTGAATCAGACATATCAGCAAACTTCAGTTTCTCAGAAGGATCTTCAATTTGGATACTTGGGAGTTTAGTGTCATCAAATGTAACATTGACACTTTCAGTTACTCTGTGTTGATCAATGATATACACCCTGTATGATCTTCTTTTATAACCAACAAAATACCCTCATATGCCATTGCCTCGAACTTGCCACGACGATCATCTCCATCCTTGAGCACGAAGCATCTGGCACCAAATACATGAAAGTATTTGATAGAAGGATTCTGTTCATTCATAATCTCATAAGGAGTCTTCATGAAGTCCTTGTTGATTAGAGTTCGATTCTGAGTATAACATGCAGTATTGACAGCTTCAGCCCAAAAGTACATTGGAAGACATGATTCACTTAACATAGTTCTTGCAGCTTCAATTAATGTACGATTCTTCCTTTCTACCACTCCATTCTGCTGAGGGGTTTTAGGAGCTGAATATTGTCTGGTAATCCCTTTATCTGTGTAGAATCCACTGAGAAGTGAATTCTTGAATTCTGTTCCATTGTCTGACCTTATCGCTCTAATAGGGACATTAGAATCTAACTCGATCAACTTGATATGATCAATCATAGCTTGTGGAGTTTCATCCTTGGAGTGAAGGAAGAAAACCCACGTATACTTGGAATAGTCATCAACTATCACAAGATAGTAACACTTCTTTGACATCGAAAGAACATTAACTGGTCCAAATAAATCCATGTGCAATAACTAAAGAACACCAGTTATGGAAGATGTGTCAGTGTGCTTTTGTGACTTAATTTCTTTGACTTTTCTTTCTGGCATGCCTCACGCAGTCCTTCTGGGGAGAATTCCAGTTGAGGCAGACCTCTGACCAATTCTCTCTTGACAAGAGAATTCATTGTTTTGAAATTGAGATGGGAAAGTCTCTTGTGCCATAACCAACTCTCATTTGACGATGCCTTTGCATAGAAACAATTGACTTCAGGACTGCTTCCAGAGTTCATGTCAGCTACGAACAGATTTCCTTTCCGGATTCCCATCAAGGAGGGTTTTTCACTTTTCTTATGCAGGATCTAACACTTCAGCTTGTCGAATAAAACATAGTAGCCCTTGTCACAGAACTGACTGATACTAAGCAGATTGTGTTCAAGTCCTTGCACAATATACACATTTTTAATGATAACATTTCCAGCTTGCAAACAGCCATATCCCTCAGTTAAACCTTTGCTGTTATCTCCAAAGGTAACCACTGGGCCAGCTTTCTCAACCACATTTGATAGCAGGGCTCTATCTCCGGTCATATGTCTTGACGATCCGCTGTCAAGAATCCACACTACCGGTTCCACCTGTTTAATGCCCTGCAATATAAATAGATTAGACCTTCTTCGGAACCCAAACTTGGTTGGGTCCGGCATACTTGTAGAATTGGCCTTTATCAGGCAAAAACACATTCTTAACTTTTATGTTCTCAACTTTCTCAATGACTGGACATTTGACCTTGTAAACAGTCTTAACAAATTTCTGTTTAGGCTTAGGCACAAATGTCTCCTTTCTAGCCTTAGGAGGACTAGCAGTCTTAGACCTATCATGCTTCCTATTATTCACATGCTGACGGGGAGTAGTCTTATCACTAGAAACATGCTTACCATTAAAATAAGCATACATCAAATTAAAAGCACAAGACATACAATTAGGAACACCACATACTTTATGAGAGGGATTAACAACATGAAAATTATGCATGGTAGACATGGAATTTTTGTTATCCAACTCATATGTGTCTGAGTTAGTCTCAGTTGCTTTCACAACTTTGATTGGAACTTTCGACACACTTGGCTTGGAAACTTTCTCATTATCAAGATCTTCAGCACGCATTTCTTCTTGAATAATAAAGGAGGTCTCATCAAATGGTTCATCAATTGATTCTTTATAGAGGGGTTTATCAACACCCTTAAGCACATGTGGTACTTCCCTATCTTTAGCACAGACATGAGGAGGGGAGTTTATGCTTAATTCTCCAATAACAAAATTGTAATCAAAACCTATTCTAGATGTTTGATTAATAGCTTGCTTATTGTAGAACTCTTTAGCCTTCGAACAAGAATTAAAGTAAGCTTTAACCTTAGTCTCAAGACCGGTGATCTTGTCTTTGAGAATAGTTTCGAGTTGTCTATAACAGTTAACTCTATTCTCTAGAAAAGATACTTGTTCTTTTAACTTGTCTTAATTAATGTGCACAAGTTTTAATTCATTGACCTCTTTCTCAAGGTCTTTGATTTGTTGAATTAACATTTCATTATCACGACGAGCACAATCTAAGGAACCTCCTAGATGATAAACTAATTCAGCATCAGTAAATTTTACCTCTTTTCTTGATGATGAAGTATTTCCATCAATAGCCATAAGAGCAAGATTCCCAACTTCTTCATCTTCACTATCAGTATCATCCCAACTTCTTCCCTTTGCCATATAAGCCCTTTCAGATTTACTCTTCTGATTTGAATCATAAGAGTTCTTCCTTACTTGCTTTGGCTTCCTGCATTCTGTGGCAAAGTGTCCCAACTCATTGCAGTTAAAGCATCGAATGGTGCTCCGATCAACCATCCCTATTTTGCTGTTGTTGTTGCTGTTGTTGCTGTTGTTGTTGCTGTTGTTGGTGCTGTTGTTGTTGGTGTTGTTGTTGTTGTTGTTGTTGTTGTTGTTGTTGTTGTTGTTGTTGTTGTTGTTGTTGTTGTTGTTGTTGTTGTTGTTGTTGTTGTTGTTGTTGTTGTTGTTGTTGTTGTTGTTGTTGTTGTTGTTGTTGTTGTTGTTGTTGTTGTTGTTGTTGTTGTTGTTGTTGTTGTTGTTGTTGTTGTTGTTGTTGTTGTTGTTGTTGTTGTTGTTGTTGTTGTTGTTCAGCTACTAGAGCAGTAGACGTGTTGACCACTCTACCTTTCCCGTAGACTTCCTTCTGCTGAATCTGCTCCAACTCATAGGTTTTTAACACACCATAGAGCCTTTTCAAAGAAATCTCACTCAGATCTCTCGCTTCTCTTATGGCAGTGATTCTATGTTCAAGATGAGTTGGTAGTGTTAAAAGGAACTTTTTGTTGACCTCCCTGATTGAATAATATTTTCCATTTATGTTCAGGTTATTGTACAATGCATTATACCTCTCGAACACTTCAGTAATTCCTTCTCCTGGATTGGATTTAAAATGTTCATACTTAGAGGTTAGGATCTCTAACTTGTTCTCCCTAACTTCCTCTGTGTCTTAATTAATAACCTCAATAGTTTCCCAGATGTGTTTGGAATTTTTACAGTTCATCACATGTCTGTTCATCAAGGGATCAAGGGAATCAACTAAAATTAATTGAAGGCTAGCATCCAAGGAGGCTTCTTCCTTTTCAGCAGGAGAAAAATCCTCAGGTTCTTTTGCATAGGTTCTAGCTTTGGTAATAACAACATTATCTTCTATAACCTCTGGTTCAATAACCATCGCAAATTTTGGACCCTTCTTTAACACGTCCAGATATTTGGGATTTGCAACTTGCAAGAACAAGAGCATCTTCTTCTTCCATATAATATAATTTTCTTTATCAAACAGTGGAATTTTAACGGTTCCAACTTTTTGTGAAGTCATTATGAATTTTTGAAGAAATAAAAATTCAAGGAGTTGAAAAATCACAAAAGTCTAGGATCTTGATTTGTTCGTTAATCAGAAGGCTCTGATACCAATTGTTAGGCCCCAATATGTTTGTAGAAGGGGGGGGGGGTTGAATACAAACTTTACCGTTTAATAGAATTTAATGCAGAATAAAAAAGTGAAACAAAATTCAAGTTAAATAAAACTATTATTAAACTTGAAAGGTGTTACAACAACGGTATCATCTACAAGGGATTAATCTCAAATAAATTACCACAAATCTAGAATAAATTCGACATGAACTTTTTCTATTTTTGCAATAAAAAAAGATCAAATGCTAGAAGCAATTTGAGATTAAGTTCTAGGGATTTTGATCCGCTAGATAGTTACACAAGAACAAGAGAATGATTTCTAGTGGTTTAGATTTAACTTCAGATGCTAGAAATTAATGATCTGAATATGCAGCAGTTGAGAGATGAAATGCTTCTGCGACTGCTGTTCTTTTGTTCTTGAGTTGTTGAGATGTATTCAATGTGTGTTGAATGATCTGCTGCTCCTTGTCTTTTATAATTTAATCAACAGAACTGAATTGAACTGGCAAGACAATCTGAGAATTGGCATGACTTTCGGTGAGACAATCTGATTGAACTAGCAAGACAATCGGTGAGACAATCACTTGAACTAGCAAGACAATCGGTGAGACAATCACTTGAACTAGCAAGACAATCGGTGAGACAATCACCCGAACTAGCAAGACAATCGGTATAACAATCTGATTGTCATATCAGTTCAGTTGATTGTCATGTTGAATTAATATTGAATATAAATTCAAAATCAATTCTGAAAATTCATAATATTAATTCAGAATTAATTAATCAATTAATTCAATTAATAAATAAATTAATCTTTGCAGATATAATTTATTTTCTTAATTAAATTATATGACTTAATTAATTAATAGAGAATTAATACTAGTCTTGAACAACAACCATTCTTCTGAAAATCACTGAAAATAATGAATCAATTCCACCACTTCAATGTTGACACTCGATGTACTGTCTGGTTCATGAGTGACTAACTTCTGTGACGTTTCTTCATGTCTTGACTTTGATAACTTGATTTTCTTTAGATTAAATCCCTGTAATTATTTGATACCCTGACAATATCTCTATCACTTGATTAAATCCACAATCTTGATTTATATCACCAAGGCTTGATCAATTTCTTGAACTTCTTCCAGTGAAGTAATTTCTCAAGTCTGTAGATGAACATTGTTTCTGAATTCTTTGACATATGTTACTTTGTGAGATCTCTTTGATGATAGATCCACTATTTACTTGTTACATTTTTATTTGAGTTGAGTTAAATCCTCGAATAAACAAATAGGCTATGACATATGCCTTTCACTGTGGTACAAATTATTTATAGAGTAAACATCTGCGCTAATTTCATATTTTTGAAGTATTTGTTGCACCTTAAAAGCTGCAGTTTCAATAGGATTCCAAGCCTAATTTTTCTTATATCCATAAGCAAGTTCTTGCAAGTATAATCATTTGGAATGATTTCTTGCCTAACCACTATATCAACCAACCGGCATGCATCATTCATATTTCCGAAATAACAAAAACTACGTATAAGGTTATACAATATCACATCTGGAATCTAACATATCCTAAACATTATGAGAAAAAGAGCATCTGCCTCTTACATAAGATGTACCCTACAATATCCATAAAGAAGGGTACTGCACTTGTTACTTCTACAACATAAACAAAAATAATATTATGTTACAATTTTAAAAAAACATGAAGATACTTTTAGATCTAACCAAATATGACTTATAAACTGCATATTTATATTTACATTAAGGTCTCTGCGAATTCAAAAACTTTTTGTTAATCAAGAAATGAGACAAAATGAGCTAACAATGAAATCTATACCGCAATGGTTAAGCATCAACCTGAAACAAAACTATAATAAAATTAAATGTAAACATTAAGACAGAAAAGTATTGTATAAAGCGGGCATGATGTACTATATTTAGTATATTACCATGATCAAAATTTCTAATTTACTATTAAAATCAGGCAGCAGCTTGAGTTCAAAGGCGATTAATGAAATTTATATAATTTACTTTTTCTTTGTAGTATATTATAAATCCAACTTAGTACGCCTTGCAAACATGATATGATTGATATTAAGAGCACACAAGTTAAAAATGTAAGCAGTTTTATGACCTACGAAGACTAAAGTTTTGGAAATTACCGGTTGGCCCAAGATTATTGTTAGCATCAAATCTCATTTGAAGAAGATTATATAGCTCAATGCCCCATACAGCCTGCAGTTTCGAGTTACATTTATCTTAATAAGTTTTTGACAGAAAAGAGTATAAGCGTAGTTTTAAGAACACCAGCTTACCTGAGACATATAATGTCATTCAAGGATAGATGCATTACTGCTTATTGAATCAATAAGCTACAAGTAATAATGTAAAGATGAAGCTCATAATGGATAAAGGAAATTCTTAAAATTCCAGGTTGATAGTTGCAAGTTTCATCGACAGAAACTACAAAAACAAAATAACTATATCATCACTAAACACCAGAAACCAAATTTATACCGTTTGAACTTTTACATGCGATAATGTGTGGAAATGAGCCAAGTCTTATTTTTCCTCTAATACCATCTGACATAAGTTAAAGGAATACTCCAAAAAAACTTATTTTAATTGATTTGCATCAGAAATTGTTCAGTTATATTCATGTTATGTAATATATTTGCCCGAAAATTGTTAGGTAGACATGCACTAAAAAGATAAATCCCAATATATTCTTATGAGCATAATATAAATATTATGTCTAGACTTTTTTTGTTTTAGCTTAATTTGTTTGATAGCAAATTAAGAATTACAGATTTTGGTATGAGTGAAACTCACAGTCAAAATGTTTTGACTTCACAATATGCTAAACTGCTTGCCATTTGATTTAAGTCTTTACACGCTTCTAATTCAAATTAGTTATAATTTGAATCGTTAATAAAGATGTATCTAAACCTGTATATTAATTTAGAAGCCTGCGATGAAATTAGCTAAACTGCAAGCGCCCAAAATTTAAGATCAAAAAAATTGTCTAATTCAACTTAAAATAGCTTAATGAATCAAATAATAGAAGATAATTATCTATTTTTATATGATAAGCGAGAGAACGCATGGTCTATCAAATATGAAATATCTATTATAATATATCTATCAGAAAATTTCAAGTCATGTATCTATCCTATGTATTTTTTAATCATGTTCATTTTTTGGCCACTACTTAAATATTAATGTTCATCATATTTTGAACTTAATTTAGCTAGAGATATCACAGTTGCGATGGTTGTTGACAAACTAAAAAATCTTATTAAAGACTTGAAAAACAAAAAATAACACAATTATTGGTAGAGTACTATAGAGCAACAGAGATATGAATTTGGAATGAAGATGAGATGTTAATACTTAATTTTCTATCCATGACAACGATCTTTTGCCACTTAGGCTTTCCTCCACAACCAAGGGAAGTTAGTTAGGTGTGCAAGTTTATATCAATTTAACAGGGAAGTACTATTTTTGATAAGGAGCCAACGTATATTATATTTCCCGGATCTTGAATATTTTTTAAAAAAACTTTTTAAAAATAATTTAAAAGATAGTAGTACTTTTTGTCATTATAACTCGGGAGGATCAGATTCTAACATAATAAATTAAGAATGAACGAAGCATGCCAAGAATACACATATAGGTAGTACTGAGATGGGAACTGTAACTGATACATTATATAGGGCCGCGATAGTGTGAAGCTGGCCTCTGAGCCATTCAATCAGTTGTCAAACATATCAATTTTATGCTGCAGAAACATATAACAAACATTATTCCTTACTAAGAGCATACTTGAAACCTTGGTAGAGTAAAGCAGAAAATATAAAATGGTGCCAAGGTAAGGTAGAATAATTAATCAAGGTTAGTAGAAAGATGCTACTAAAACCCTATATGTAAAGAACACAATGGAAAATTGATATAAAAAATATATCACTTTAACGCGCTAACAACAAGCAAAGAGAAAATATAATTACCAGTTTCAAGCACTTCTGTAGTGCTAGTACGGTTGCAACATATAGGTTTACAAGTAACTAAACACCATCAGAATCCAACTTAGTAATCAAAATAATAATAAAAAAACGTACCGAATGATCTTGAGTTTATTATATTTTTTTATCAAAAGACAAAAATAAATAGAAATGAGAGGTTAAAAATGGGGAAATGTAGTAGCCAGTGAAACAACTTCAAACAAAGAATGCTTCAACCTCATTAATAAATCCTTCATCCCTTATCACCTGAAACAACCTTAAAAAATCAAAGTTTTAAAAATAAAGGAACAATCTTCAATCATTTTATTTCATCTAAAAATACACTGGTAGATGCAGCAAAAACCTGATTGGACGAAAAAAATATTGATAACCATCTCTTCTTTCAGCCCATATCTTACGTATACTATACATAATGAATAGGTTAGAAATTGCCTTTTGGAAATGAGCGTAGAAGCATGAGAAAATGGTTTTAATTTGTTAGCCCCTTAATCAACTGTAGAGGGGGATGAATATAGTTAATACAATCAATTCAACAAAGCTTCAACAGGATCAACAGTTTTTATATTATCTGATAAAAACTTATTACAAACGTACTCTCTCGAAAGGATGAACAAATATTCTTGAGAGCTGCTAGGTTATGCGAAAAATATAACAATGTCCCAATGCATATAGCATGAACCTAAATTGTGCTTTATATAGAGCACAACTACACAATGTATAAGGAATCATATTCTATTAACAACTCATATTCTATTAACAATAAGGAAACCTATACAATGCTTTTGAGATAAAGTCCTTCACCGCCTTGAGATCCTGTTTCCTTTTCCTTATCGAAGATCAACTAATGTGATAAATACTGATTACATCATCCGTTGACATCATCATCCGTTGATATCATTATCCATCGATATCATCATCCGTTAACATCATCATCATCCGTTGATATAAGTTCTGATGTGAACTTCTGATAGCTTTTGCTTAATATCATCAATTGCTCCTAACAATCTCCCCAACTTGTTCATTATAGAAATATGGACAAGTTCCAATTGATGATGTCAAAACTATCTAAATGCAGGATCAAGTATGCATATTCAATATTGCTTCAATGAATATCATACTTTACTCTTCTTTCTAAACTGCTTCCTTAACTTGAGCAATGTCAGAGGTTAATTCCATTTTTTCAGCTCAGAAAGCTCCATAACTCTTCCTTCTTTGGTGAGCTTGGATGATTTCTTCTTCTTCATATTTTTATTCAGTATCATAAGCCTGAATTACTATATAAATTAGATCTATCAGTATTTGAGATTTAGTTTCCTTAGATACTGACTTCTTCTTTTCAACAGCTTTGGCTTTAGACTTTGAAATCTTTGAATTCTCTCATATCTTCTCTTTTCCTTTAAGCTTCATGTCAGCAGTTACAGTAACTTGTGATTTGAAATCTTCTGTATGACTGATTTTCCTTATAACTATACCTCAGGTTGGTCTGTTAGAAGGATCATCTTCATAAAGTATTTGACAAATAACACCAATATCAGCATTTGATGTCTTCATGGAATTCTTGAAGTCTTCCTCCATGTGCCTTAGCTATTCAAGATCAACTCCAGGATTTTCTCTTGCAAATACTCTTCTACTCACCTCAGAGTCAAATAATTGAATCTTTGGATCCTTGTAGAACAAAGTTGTCTTTCTTCCTTTAACTTTCAGAGTTTGAAGATATTGACTTGCTTCAGCACCAGCTTCTATCTCCAGAATACCCTGGTCTTCATTAGCTGTAGTTGTGACTTGTGAAGATTTTTGCATTTTTGTAGTAACAGTCAAATCTTCTACTCTTCTTTCATTCCTCTTACACTCTCCACCTTGTCTAGATTGAAATCTAGTTATTGATTTTGATGAACCACTAACTCCAACTAGCTCTTCAACTCTTCTCCTTTCACTTTCCTTATGTCCCCCCTTATTACCTCCATCAAGATTTTCATCATCAGTATTTGTCACTGTCAGCTTGCATTTAGATTTAACAATTTTCTCCCCCTTTTTGGCATCATCACCAAGCAATAGAGAAAGAATCAGCTTCATTAAATTCTGTACTTCTAAAAGTTGATCAGACATTTGAACTTGTTTAGCTTCCAATCTAGCTTGACTGGCTTCAATTGCAATTTTTCTGGCAACTGTTGGTGCAATTTGTATCTGAATTTCCTAATGAGTAGTCATCTTTTAAGAAATCAATGATTCTTTAATCCGATTGATTCGAGTAGTAGTTGCTTCTTGAGATGTGTGTAAGGATGACAACTAAAGTTGATGCTTTCAGATGATTGAGCATATCAGGATTTGTAATCTTCTGTTTTGTTGTTTCCAGATGTGCAACATCTTGTGTTCTGGAAATATGATATGTATCATCTTTCCAATAAGCATTCCAGAGATTTTCAAAATAATCCTGCTTCTTCTTAGCATCAAACTCTTTCATTTTCTGTTGTCCCACATGCATAGGCATATCTTCAGGGAAGAAAAGATCATCCTTAGGATCTATAATTATATTAAAAACATTAGCTTATTCACCATCATTAGATTCTTTAATAGCAATTGAATTTTGCACTAATTGCTGAACTTCATCACCAGCTTCAGTATGTAGAATAGAATTAGAAATTGGTGCAGTATGTGATCCGGTATCTTCAGAAGCTTCAACACCTTCAGCGGTTAACTCCACATCTTCAAGTATTGTAGATGAATGAATTGGAGCTTCGAGATTAACTTCCAGAACTTCAGTTCCTGTAACATGTTGCAATGATTCTGATATTGATGAAAATTTATGAATGGACTGTTGTGCTACTACATCTTCAGCAACAACATGGATTTTCTCAGGTGATGGTAAAGTAGAGTAAATGGACTATTTTTCAACAAAAATAAGGATTGTCTCATGTGGTGGAATAGTAGAATGTATGGACTGCAAAAAAGTATCAGTACTTAGACTTGCAGGGAGATTAATAGCCATTGGTACATCAGAGTTTTCTTGATGTTCAACAGACTGCTGCTCAGCATATGTTTTTTTAGTACTCTGAGCACCTGCAAACATATAGCAAATAAAACTTAATCTCTCTATTCTTTTAAAGTAGTCTCACTACTCCTCACACCACACATCTCATGACTTTTAATAGTCAGAGCTTTCTCACAAGGATTACTAAATACTATCTCTCATCTACCTCTCTTTTTGCCAGGAAGGATTTTGCATATCTTAAATTTTATTTTTCTCTCAATCTTTTCACACATCTCATATAAAAAGACTCAGAAAGATTATCCTATAGAAATAAGAGGTGGCTAAAGAAGGGTGATATGTGATTATACAACTAGAGGTAGTCCTTAAATAAGGTCTAGAAGTAATCATTCCAACATGATTTATAAACAAAAACATAATAAATACTGAAAAGATTGAATCAATATTTAGATTAAATATTGATAAAGTAATAACAGTATTTATACCTTTTGAATCTATAATTAAGTTCACAATTAATACTGTGGTTATGACAATTGTTGTTCATCAATAATGAGAACCTCCATTTAAATTGGAGAAGATTTGAATAGGTTACTGTCATGTACCATGATCTCAAACCTTGTTCTTCTTGTAAAGAACTAACACTTGAATGTGTTTATTGAAAGCTATCAAAGAGTCTTCAGTAAAAACTGATAAAATCTCTATGTCTCTGTTAGTATCATTAAGATCTACATTAACAAGTAGTCTCTAACCATCTAAATGTTGTTTCTGAGTGCTGAGCACAATTCAAGAATTATGTCACTTGATTTTTGGAAACATATGAGAAAAGAATTCAAGTGTTTCAGTTGTGAGAAGAAATTTAAGATATAAGATGTGTTACTTTAAGAAATGAGTGTGAATTTTCTTGAATAGAGAAATAAAGTCTCAAAAGTATGTCTGGAATAAACATTTTAGACATTCAAGTACACTCAAAGATAACAATCCTCATTGGCTAAGAATTAAATCTTCCATATATTTCTTCTTTAACAACAGTTACCTCATGTAGTGTGCTCAATCTGTACTGAAGTGATCACATGAACTTAAACATAGATTATTTTATTCACATGCACTATTAAAGACATCTGAAGTTAAACATGCAGTACTGATTTGGATATCAACAGTTAAAAGCATTCAAGCACACACAAGAAAGTAAGAAATTATTCATATAAGATAGCAAAGAAGCTTAAAGATTTTCATTAATTATAAAAAAGACGAATACAAAGCAGAATTATAAAATAGTCCTAACACAAGCTAGAAACTATCCCATCATCAACTTCTTCAGAGCTTCTTTCTTCTTCATGGCTCGACAGTGATAAATTCCTGAGATAGTCTTTGCAAGAGAAATAATGTTCTCTTGTAACTCAAGAGCTTCAAGTCTCTACTGCTCAGCCACTTTGGCTAAGCGTTCGTCCTCAAGAGTAATTTCTAACTGAAACAACTGGAGATCCAGTCGATGATCACTTGACAACTCCTCATAGACTAATGATGGAACGTCATGAGTACTAAAGATTTGATTGTTAATCTTGACTCTACGTCCCCAGGGGTCATAATAGACACGACCCATATCGAGCTTGAAAGCAGGATCGTATGTTCCAGCAATAGTATGAGTACAAAATAAGCGTTGAGCCATAAACATTTGAGAAGATGAGGAGTTGTGTTCAAGAAGACTTGAAATAAGAATGTTTGAAGTGAAAAGGCAGTGAGAAGTTTGGAGAGTGGATGGCTGTATTTATAGCAGAGAAGTTAGAAACTGAAGGGACTCTTTGATTAACCATGTAATAATTGACTATAGTGCAAATACACGATTACGCGTATCTAGGTAAACAAAAAGTAATCTATCTCTTCAGATTCCTATTCTATAATGACCCGTATATTTGTAATTATTGAAGTGTAATTTTAAATAAATAAAATATGATATGGTTCTGTCATCTGGGTGTTGTATTTGATATTAGTTGTATGTGCTCCGTGGTATACGAGAATTATTTGTGTGATTAATTGTTGAGTCGTATTTTTTTAATTTTAAAAGTGATTTTTAATGGAGTATTTATTTTCAAAAATTTTGGTGTTATATCTAAAATTATTTTTATTGCTTTATAATTTTATTAATTATTTTTAGAAATTTATAAAATTTAGAAAGAAATATTACATCAATTATTTATTCCTAAATAATTTTCTGATGGTATTTTAGTGTAAATTCAGTATTAAATTCCAGAATGTTTCAAAAATCATGAAACTCATTTTTTTGGAATATTTCAAGGATTTTAAAATTATTTCGGGAATTTTTCGGATATTATTCACACGCGCGTTTGTTCGTTAAATCGTAAAATGTGGGTCTATTGCGCGTTCCAAAAATAATTTAAAAATTATAAAAATTTAATATTATTAGTTTTTAAATATTTTTAGAATTTTAAAACTATTTTGGTAATTTCTTGGGTTAATTCTACCCGCAGATTAGTTTGTTAAATTGCAAGTTTCGTGTTTGTTGCTGGGTTTTACAGATTAAATAATAATAAAATAGGAGCAGATAATTGCAATTGAAAATATCTGTTCTTCAGCTTATTTGTCTCTTTTTCCCTCATCAGTCTCTCGACACTCTCTTTCTCTCATCTCTATCGATCCCGTCTCTCTCACTCATCATTTTCCTCTCTTTCTTTCCTCTCAATTTTCTCTTTATCTCTCTATTAATCTCTCTCGCTGCCTTTCCCACACCTCCCCTGTTTTGGTGAGTTCTCGGGCCGTCGCCTGAATTTTTTTCGGTCAATCACCGATTCTATTCTTGTTTATCTGAAATATATACATACGTATATATATGGGTTATGTGTGTGTGCAAAATCCAAAACATTTTTCAAGAATGAGCGATTGATCGTTCATTCTTGCAAAATGTTTTGTATATTCATATATTGCAGATGCCTAGGAGACCCTTTTGTCATAGGCAGGGCCAGATTCCAGTTCCTCTTGTATCAGGCTCCTCTGAGATAGTTGTGTCAGACCAGGCGTGGTCTATTGAGTTGCTGTAAAAAGTTAGTTGTTTTAAGTTTGTTTAAATAAGTTGGTCTGTAATAATTATGTAACCTAAGTCATACTTGAACCTGGAAAAGTTCTTGTTACAGGGTTGTGTTTATGTTGAAATAAGAATGAGTTGGTTGTATTATATGTGAAGAATATGTTGTGAACTTGATGATAAGCTGAACAAAACACCTTAGTTGATTTAACTTAGTGTTTTTGTAGCTCTCGACGGATGTTCTAAAACAGTCCCGACGAATGAACTTTATAGTCACGACGGATGACAACTGAACATCCATCGAGAGTATAACTTATGTAACAATAACTATTGTAGCACATTTTTACAAACAACAATGTTTTAGTTGAGTAGATGTTGTAGGATTCTTTGAGTCATGTTGACTACTAGATTGATATGCAGAATAGGTTGGTTAATTGTAAATATAAGATGTCTTGTAATTATGTATAAGTGAAATAGAGTCAAGTGATAGGAAGACTCTCGATAGATGATCTACAAAGGCTCCCGGCGGATATTCAACAAGGCTCTCAACGGATGACCAACATAGTCCCGACGGATGATCATAATTCAAAAGAGCAGTTGACAGTGACAACATAGTCACATGCGTTGGGTGTTTGCAAATGGAATGTGGCAGCATAATTGCAGGATTTAGAGAACAAAGAAGCATTACCATTTCCATGCAATTGTGAAGATATTCAAAGATGCTGGATAGAGTAATGTAGCAGCATGAAGTTAGACTAGGTACAGTTTGTCTTATTGTCTTGTCTTTCTATCATGTAACTTGGTAACATATAAACCAAGTGTAGCAAGTAGAAAAAACTAACTGAGTAAGCATAATTTTCAGAGAGATAGATAAAGCTGTATATGTTAAGCATTTCTCTGTAATTTTGTAAGGTCAATTGTAAGCAGCTGTGTGCTATTCAAGCATCACAGAGTTCTCATCTTTATATATATCTCTGGTGGATAAGTTCAAATCCACCAGAAAGTTTTAAAGTTTTGTGTTTTATTGATTTATGTTTTGATTTCTATTTTATTCTCATTCCGCACGTCTTGCAAAATCAAACACAGTTATATATATTAAGTAAGAACATTCTTAAAATCAGGAAAAAGTAGCCAGAATTACATTCAACCCCCCCTTCTTTAATTCTTGTTGCATGGTTTGGGACTAACAATTGGTATCAGACCAAGCTCTTGAAGTACAAAGAGTGTAAAGATCACCACAATCAGCAAGATGATCAGAAAGGATGTTGGAGTGAAAATTCCAATTCTGGACAAAGACAACTATCACCACTGGAAGGTGAAGATGCACCTACATCTTCTTTCTCAAGATGAAGCCTATGTGGACTGCATTGAGAGAGGTCCTCATGTTCCTATGAGAGCTACTACAGGAAATGAGCTATCAATTCCAAAGCCCAGACATGAAAGGTCTGATCCAGACATTGAACAAGTCAGGAAAGATAAAAAGGCCATGAACATACTGTTTAATGGTGTTGATGGTGATATGTTTGACAACATCATAAACTGCAAAACAGCAAAAGAGGTTTGGGACACAATTCAAATTATTTGTGATGGAACTGAGCAAGTAAGAGAGAACAAAATGCAGCTCTTGATTCAGCAATATGAGCATTTTCACTGTGAAGAAAGCGAGTCACTCATTGATATATTTAGTAGATTTCAAAAGCTACTGAATGCTCTCAAGTTGCATGGAAAGGTCTATCGAATAAAAAACTCAAACCTTAAATTCCTTAGATCTCTACCAAAGGAATGAAAGCCCATGACAGTCTCTTTAAGAAACTCTCAAGATGACAAGGAATTCACTTTGGAAAGACTGTATGGAATTTTATAAACCTATGAGCTTGGAATAGAGCAAGATGAAAATATGGAGAAAGGAAGGAAGAAAGGAGGATCCATTGCACTAGTTGTTGAGCAAGAAAAGGAAAAAGAGATGAAGGTTGAAGCTATGGAATCTGTATCAAACTCAAGGGTTTGTGAAAGCAAGGGTAAAGGACTGGTAGCTGAAAATGAAGAACAGCTGAGCCAAGATGACATGGATGAGCATCTTGCTTTTCTTTCCAGGAGATTCACCAAGCTCAAATTCAAGAAGAACTTTGGAGCAGCTAAGTCAAACAGAAACATGGTTGATAAATCTAAATTCAAGTGTTTCAAGTGTGGCTTGGCAGGTCATTTTGCAAGTGAGTGTAGGAAGCCTGATTCTGGTAAAAAGAAGTTTGAGCCGGTTGATTACAAGCAAAAATACTTTTAGTTTCTCAAGAAAAAGGAGAGGGCTTTCATTACACAAGAAAATGACTGGGGTGCAGATGGATTGGATGAAGATGAAGAAACAAACTATGTCAACCTAGCCCTAATGACCAAATCAGATGAAACAGAAGTTAGTTTATCCAGTAATCAGGTAATCACCACTAACCTAGCATATTTAACTAAGTCTGAGTGCAATGATGCCATCAATGACATGTCTACTGAGCTGTATCATTTGCGTGCAACTCTTAAGTCTCTCACTAAGGAAAATGCTAAAATTAAATAAAACAATTTGTATTTAAGTGAGAGGAATAATGTGCTAGAGTCTCAATTCATTGAGTTTGAAAAATTGAGAATTGAATGTAAAACTTCCAATGATGAATTAACTAAATCTTTAAAGAAAAAAAGATGTTAAGAAAGCAACTTGAACAAGAACAAGAAGTAATCAAGGCATGGAAGTCATCTAGAGATGTTCATGCTCAAATTACTAAAGTTCAAGGTATAGAGTCTTTTTGTGATACAGCCTGGAAAAAGAACAAGGAGAAGCTTGATTCCAATCTGGTTGAAGGACTTTCAACGGATGTGGATTCGATGGATGATGAAAATTATCCGTCGAATAATCAAAAGGATTATCTGTCGAAAGACAATGAGCCACGTCCATTGAATGTAAGTAAGCCAGTTAGCAAAGCTAAGCTAGCTAAGTTGAATGATAAATATGGATCAGTTTCCAAGAACTTTATTCCATGAGAATCAAGTCAAGTGAGAAAAGAAAAGAGAGTTAATGTTGGTCATCTGTCTATCAAGCAATTGAATGACAGATGAGATAAGATTGAGGTTAAAGCAGAATCAAAAAGGAAAAATAACAAAAATGGGAAGGTAGGAGTTAACAAACATAACAACTACACACCTGATAAATATGCTCCAAGAAAAACACGTGTTAAGTGTGGTAGTGTTAATCATTTGTCTATTAATTGGAAACTTGCTATGTCTACTCCTATGTCTGCACCTCCTTCATTTCCCAGCATGCCTACAATGCTTGTTAATGTTATGCCTGCACAAAATACCAACATGTCATTTGCACCTAATCCTTATTATGTTGCATTTAGTATACCTCAAATGCCATTTAGCATGCCCTATTGGAATAACATGTTTGCACATAACATGCTTTTTCATGGTAATCAAAATATGCATGATAATTCTGTTTCAATGAATGGTTTCAAAGGTCCAACTCAAATGACAATGGATAAATCTGAGATACCCAAGTTAAATGAGATCAAACCTAAGAAACCAAAGAAAAAGGCTAACAAGGTAGGACCCAAGGAAACTTGGGTACCAAAATTAACTTGATTTGATTTTGATGTGTGCAGGGAAACATAAAGAATCTTTGGTATTTGGATAGTGGGTGCTCAAGGCACATGACTGGAGATTCTACCCTGCTCACTGAGTTCAAGGAAAGAGCTGGCCCAAGTATCACTTTTGGAGATGACAGCAAGGGTTATACTGTGGGATATGGATTGATTTCAAAAGATAATGTCATCATTGAAGAGGTTGCCCTAGTGGATGGACTCAAATATAATCTGTTGAGTATCAGCCAGCTTTGTGATAAGGGCAACTCAGTCACTTTCAATTCAGAAGCCTGTATTGTGACTAACAAGAAGAGCAACAAAGTGGTTCTCACTGGAGTGAGAAAAGGCAATGTGTATCTAGATGACTTCAACTCAACAAATGGAGATTCTGTAACTTGTCTTTTCAGTAAAGCAAGTCAAGATGAAAGTTGGCTATAGCCCAAGAAGCTGTCCCACCTAAACTTCAAGACCATGAATAAGCTAGTCAAGAAAGAATTGGTTAGAGGTATTCCTCAGTGTAGTTTACAAAGAATGGATTATGTGATGCCTGCCAGAAAGGAAAACAAATTAAAGCATCATTCGAAAAGAAGCTTGATTCAACAATTGAAGAACCTTTGCAACTGTTACACATGGATTTGTTTGGACCAGTCAATGTGCTGTCCATCTCTAGGAAAAGATATTGCCTAGTAATTGTAGATAATTTCTCAAAATTCTCTTGGACATATTTTCTAAAATCCAAAATGAAGCTAGTGAAATCATCATCAATCACATAAGGCAAGTCAACAATCATCCTGACTTCAAAGTAAGAAGAGTCAGGAGTGACAATGGAACTGAGTTCAAGAATTCTGTGATGAGACTATATGGTGAAGATAATGGTATTATGCATGAGTTTTCTGCAGCTAGAACTCCACAACAAAATGGAGTGGTGGAAAGAAAAAATAGATTTCTTATTGAAGCTGCAAGAATAATGCTAGAAGAATCAAAGTTACCAACATATTTTTGGGCTGAAGCTGTGAATACTGTATGCTACACTCAGAATATTTCTTTGGTCAATCAAGCAAAATGCATGACACCCTACCAATTGTTCAGTAATAGGAAGCCAACATTAAACTTTCTACATATCTTTGGCTGTAAATGTTATATCTTAAGGAATCAAACTGATCAACATGGAAAGTTTGATGCCAAAGCAGATGAAGGAATTTTTGTTGGATATGCTGTTGGAAAAGCATATAGAGTCTACAATCTAAGAACCAACATTGTTATGGAATCTGTACATGTTGTGTTTGATGATAAAAAGATTGAAGGACTGCAAGATGGAGATTTCCATGAGAGCCTCAAATTTGACAATGTGGAGATGATTTGTGAAGATAGTGATGATGATAGTGATCAAGAACCAATGTCCAAGGACTATACAGAAAAGTCTACAACTAATGAAGCCTATAATTCAACATCCGTCGAAAGACCAAGTGCATCATCCGTTGAAAGACAATCTGCATCATCCGTCGACATGCAAAGAACAACATCCGTTGATCCCTCAATAAGAGTTAAAAGTCAAGTAAGATCACAGTCAGAAAGAACCCCATCTTCAAGTCAAAAATCCATAAACTCAGGGGGAGTTTATGATCATCAAAACTTTACTAATCATCAAAACAATAATGAGGCCTCTTCATCTAGAGCTAATCTACCACAGCAGAGAAAATGGACTAAAGATCACCCTTTTGAGCTCATAATTGGTGATGCATCTTCTAGAGTTCAAACAAGAAAAGCAACTCAAGAAGAATGTCTGTATATCAGCTTTCTCTCAAAGGAAGAACCAAAGAAGGTAGAAGAAGCTTTGTTGGATCCTGATTAGGTTCTAACTATGCAGGATGAGCTAAACCAATTTGAAAGGAACAAGGTATGGAAGCTGGTACCCAAGCCTAAGGGAAAGAATCCAATTGAAACCAAGTGGGTATTCAGAAACAAGATGGATGAAAATGGCATAGTTGTCAGGAACAAAGCTAGATTGGTTGCTAAGGGCTACTGTCAACAAGAAGGAATAGATTTTGATAAAACTTTTGCTCCTGTTGCAAGACTTGAAGCCATCATATTTTTCTTAGCCTATGCAACCCATGCCAATTTCAAAGTCTATCAAATGGATGTCAAAAATGCCTTTCTGAATGGAGATTTGGAGGAGGAAGTCTATGTCAGTCAGCCTCCTGGTTTTGAAGATCCAAATTTTCCAGAATATGTCTACTATCTTTTGAAAGCACTTTATGGACTGAAGCAAGCGCTTAGAGCCTGGTATGATACTTTGCCAAAGTTTCTATTAGAAAATCACTTCATAAGAGGTACTGTTGACTAAAATTTATTCTTTAAAAAGGTTAATGGCTCTAGTATACTTGTTCAAATTTATGTAGATGATATTATATTTGGCTCTACAGATGAAAAAGTTTGCAAAAAGTTTGCCAAATTGATGCAAAGCAAGTATGAAATGAGCATGATGGGAGAACTAACTTATTTTCTTGGTTTACAAGTTAAGAAAGTTAGTGATGTAATATTCATTAGTCAAACCAAATATATTTTTTATCTTTTAAAGAAGTTTGATCTAATGGATTGCACATCTGCAAAAACTCCCATGGCCACTACGACTAAACTTGAATTAAACACTACTAAAAAGTGTGTGGATATTTCAAGCTATAGAGGCATGGTTGGCTCACTTTTGTACTTAACAGCTAGTAGGCCAGATATAATATTTGCTATTTATCTTTGTGCTAGATTTCAGGCTGATCCTAGAGAGTCTCTGTTAGATATATTTGAGATGTCATGTCTAATATGATTTGTGTTGTTTCAGAACTTAATATCAGGACTTATCAGGACTTACTGGAAATCATGACTTATTGAAGTCAGAACTTATATCATAACTTACGGCGTCAGAATTTATATCAGGACTTAAGTGCGGGTACTTCAGATAAGGAATGCAGCTGATTTACAGGAGAGGATCGGGATTAAAACAAAAGAAGATATGCATGAAGAGTTAGAAGACTAGAAGACTTGTAGAAGATAATATCTGATTGATATATTTTAGGAGACAAAATTATATTCCATATCAATTAGAAGATATCTTGTAACTGTGTACTATATAAACACAGCTTAGGGTTTACATTATATGTGTTATCATTCATGAGAACATTATTCATTGTAACCTAGCAGCTCTTAGTGATATTGTTCATCACTGAGAGAGTAGTTTAACCTAATTTGTAACAGAGCTTATTATATTGAATAAACTTGATTACTGTTACATACTTGTGTTCTAAATCGATTTGATTGTATAAACACTATATTCAACCCCCTTCTATAGTATTGTGTGACCTAACAAGTGGTTTCAGAGCCTCTTTGTTGATTTATAAACAGTGAGATCTAGTTTACAATCATGTCTGACGAAACACAAACTCCACCCAAGCCCACCAAAACTCAAGATACTCAAAACAATTAAACTTACAGTCGATATGAGAGTATTAGGGTTCCCATACTGAGAGCATCTGAGTATCCTATATGGAAGGTAAAGATGGCTATGTTTCTGGAAGCCACAGATCCAGAATACCTTGATAGAATTAATGATGGACCATATAAGCCTACCAAGCTCTCTGTTGCAGTTGCTGATCAACCAGCAAAGATGATACCAAAGGAGAAAGGTGGATTACACACCTGAAGACATCTCATCTATTGCCAATGATGTAAGGGTAAGGCATCTGCTTCATAGTGCAATTGATAATGTCATGTCAAACAGGGTAATTGGATACAAGACTGTAAAGGAAATATGGGATTCTTTGGAGACAAGATGCCAGGGAACTAAAGCCATCAAAAAGAACAAGAAGACTATACTCACACAAGGGTATGAGCATTTTGATTCAAAAGATGATGAATCATTAATTGATTTATATGACAGGTTTGCCAAACTCTTGAATGATCTGTCACTGGTGGACAAGGAATATGATCTTGAAGATTCAAATCTAAAATTCCTTTTAGCTCTTCTTGAAAATTGGGATTTGAAGTCTACTACCATAAGAGACAACTATGACCTTGCTGAAACTACTCTTGATAAAATTTATGGTATACTCAAGACTCATGAACTTAAGATGGATCAAAGGAGCAAAAGGCATGGAAGAAAGTCAAAGACAGTTGCACTTAAAGCTGAGGAGGAATCTCCTAAAGTATCTAAGAAGGGAAAAGGAAAGGCTCTCATCATACAGTCTGATTCAGAATCATCATATTCTGATGATGATGATTCAGAATCTAAAAATTTATCTGAAGTGGATGTTGATGCAGAGATGATGCAACTGTGTGCTCTTATGGTGAAGGGTATCACAAAGATAGCCTACAAGAAATTCAGAAAGGGCAAGAAGTTTTTTAGGAAAGGTGGAAGTTCTGAAAAGAAAGGGTTCAAAAAGTCTGATGGAAAAGGAGGAAAGTCTGACATAGGAGACAACTCAAATGTCAAATGCTATAATTGTGGTGAAAGAGGCCACATCTCTCCTGACTACAAGAAAGGAAAAAGTGATAAAGGCCAGACACTTATCACAAAGAAGAAAAACTGGGCAGACACTTCAGATTCTGAAGAAGAGGTGAACTATGCATTGATGGCAAATGCTGATAGCAGTTCTGAAACTGCTGAATTAAAGGTACCTCATTCAACTCTTGCTTTTTCATAATGATGATATTTCTGAGCTAAGTTTATATCTGAAAACCATGTTCATTAGTTTTAGAGATCAGACTTTAGAAAATGAAAGATTAAAATCAGAAAGTCTTGCTCTTAAAAACAGAAATGACTACTTAGAAAAAGAGTTAGTTATATTCCATCAAACTCAGAAAGAAAGATATGAGGCTTTGTATGTTAGAGATGAACTGCTAATATTGAATAAATCTCTTAAATCTTAACTGGAAAAGGAAAAGGAGATAATCAAAACTTGGACTAACTCTGGAAGAACAACTTAGAAAATGGAAATTGGAAAGAAGGACTAGGTTATCTAGATGACAAAGAAGAAAAGGAAACTGTGTCATCTAATCCAAACTTTACCAAGAAAGGTGAAAAGCCAAAGGTAAATCCCGTTAAATTTATTGCAAAAACTGATGTGTCAAATCTGAAAAGGTGAATCATTCTAAAACAGAAGTCAAAGAAAAGTCAACTTCTGATAAATTAAAACAGGATAAACCAACTGTGGTATATGTTGGCTTAATGACAAAGAAACATCTTAAGCATAAGCTGAAAGAGATTAGAAATGTGAACAAAGTCAAGGAAGCTAGGAAAAATAGGAATGAAAAGGAAGGTGTGAATAAAAGCAATAATTATATGCCTGTTCCTAATGCTCCTAGAAAGAAATGCTATAATTGTGGAAAATCTAACCATCTTGCTTCTTTTTGCAGGAAAAATAAAGATATAAACTCTTTACCTCTTAGATCAGGAGTTAAGAGTCAGTCTGTTAGGTTTAAACCATAAAATCCTTGTTTTCATTGTGGTAGTTTATGGCATTCTATTTATACTTGTAAGGAATATCATAGTTTGTACTATGATTATTATCAAATAAAACCTTCTTTAAAGAAAGTTAGTGTAATTCCTTCTAGTGTAAATTCTGATGCAAAGTCTGATATAAAGTCTGATAAAAAGCATGTTAGCATAAACTCTGAAACTAAATCCGCTGCAAATGCTAACAAACTTAAAAAGGCCAAAGGATCCAAGCAAGTCTGGGTCCTTAAAAATAACCAATAGTGGTCTTTGTGATTGCAGGGCAACAGGAAAAATATCCTAGTTCTGGACAGTGGATGTTTAGGATATATGACTGAAAATAAATCCCAACTATCAGACTTTGTGGAGAAAGCTGGCCCAGGAGTTTCTTATGGAGATGGCAACATGGGAAAGACTCTGGGATATGGCAATATCAATCTTGGGAATGTCATAATTGAATCAGTAGCTCTTGTCTCAGGACCTAAACACAATCTTCTAAGTGTGAGTCAAATCAGTAGCTTCTAAGTAGCTCTTGTCTCAGGACCTAAACACAATCTTCTAAGATTTTATCATGTGGATTTCTTTGAAGAACACTGTGAAGTTGTCAGTAATTCTACAGGCAAAGTGGTTCTGAAAGGTTACAGGCATGGTAACATATATGAAGCCAGACTTTCAACAAATTCTGATGGTTCTACAATCTCTCTGTTAAGTAGAACATCAATTGAAGAAAGCTGGAATTGGCACAAGAGACTCTCTCATTTAAATTTCAACAACATAAATGAGCTAGTAAAGAAAGATCTTGTGAGAGGACTGCCAAAATCAGTATTTTCTCCTGATGGTCTTTGTGACTCATGTCAAAAGGCAAAACAAAGAAAATCTTCATTCAAGAGCAAAACTGAATCCTTAATTCTTGAGCCTTATCACTTACTGCATGTTGATCTATTTGGTCCAGTCAATGTCATGTCCATTGCAAAGAAGAAATATGCTATGGTTATAGTGGAAGAGTTCACAAGATACACTTGGGTGTATTTCTTGCACAAGAAGAATGAAACTGCATCTACTCTAACTGTTCATGTCAGACAGTTGGATAAGTTAGTCAAAGATTCTAATAAAATAATAAGAAGTGATAATGGCACTGAGTTTAAGAATTCAATCATGGAAGAGTTCTATAAAGAGCATGGAATAAAGCAGGAATTTTCTGCACCTGGAACTCCACAGCAGAATGGAGTTGTAGAAAGAAAGAACAGGACTCTTATTGAAGCTGCACGAACTATGCTTGATGAAGCAAAGCTACCAACCTACTTTTGGGCTGAAGCTGTGCAGACTGCTTGTTTTACACAGAATACTACACTCATAAACAAGCATGAAAAAACACCATATGAGATGGTGAAGAAAAAGAAGCCAAATCTTAAATACTTTCATGTATTTGGATGCAAGTGTTTTGTTCTTAAGACTCATCCTGAACAGCTGTCAAAATTTGATCTAAAAGCTGATGCAGGAATTTTTGTTGGATATCCACTTTCCACAAAAGCCTTCAGAGTCTACAATTTAAGAACAAGGGTAGTCATGGAATCTATCAATGTATCTTTTGATGATAAAAAGATTACTGGACTTGAAGATTTCAATGATCATGATCAGCTGAGATTTGAAAATGAAGATGTAAATTCTGATACTGTAAATTCTGATGACCTAAATCCTGGTCCTGTAAGTTCTGACGGGTTAAACTCTGATGTCATTGAAACTGTGGTAACTACTCCAAAGGAAAATGCACCTGTTCAAGGGGAGCAAGCTGATGATCATACCACATCTCAAGACTCTCAAGAAGCATCAGAACCAGTCAATGGCTCTTCAAGTTCTGATTCATCAAGTTCTGATGAGCCAAATTCTGATAATTCTGGAAACTCTGATTCTTCAATTCCTGAAGGATCCAACTCAAATTCTGGAATTTCAGAGAGCATAACTTCAGGGGGAGCATCAGAAAATGCTGATGGAGATAGCTGGATCATGGGGGAGGATCCAGTTCTAGAGATCAACTTCCATCTGCAAGGAAGTGGACTAAATCACACACACCTGACTTAATAATTGGAGATCCTGAAGCAGGTGTCAGAACTAGAACAGCAACATCAAATGAATGTCTCTATCATTCCTTTCTATCTCAGACTAAACCAAAGAAAATGGAAAAAGATCTTCAAGATGCTGATTGGGTACAAGCAATGCAGGAAGAGTAAAATGAATTTGAAAGAAATAAAGTCTGGACCCTAGTGCCAAGACCAAAGAACAGATCAATTGTTGGCACAAAATGGGTGTTCAGAAATAAAACTATCAGTGATGGCATAATTACAAGAAACAAAGCAAGGCTGGTAGCTAAAGGTTACTCTCAACAGGAGGGTATTGACTATGATGAAATATTTGCTCCAGTTGCTAGATTGGAAGCCATAAGGATTTTTTTGGCTTATCTGCTCACAAGAAGTTTAAAGTCTTTCAAATGGATGTGAAAAGTGCTTTTCTAAATGGAGAATTGGAAGAAGAGTTATATGTTGAACAACCTCCAGGCTTTGTAGATCCAAAATTTCCAAATCATGTCTACAGGCTTGACAAAGCACTTTATGGCCTTAAGCAAGCTCCAAGAGCATGGTATGAGACTTTAGCTCAATTCCTTATGGAAAGTAGATTTCACAGAGGCACAATTGATAAAACTCTGTTCTACCTCAACCATGGAAAAGACTTACTTTTGGTACATATATATGTTGATGATGTCATCTTTGGCTCTACAAATACAAAACTTTATGAAAGATTTTCCAAGTTAATGCATTCAAGATATCAAATAAGTATGATGGGAGAGCTGAGCTATTTTCTGGGACTTCAAGTCAAGCAAACTGAAGAAGGTACTTTCATAAATCAATCCAAGTAAACCAGAAATTTACTCAAGAAATTTGGAATGCAAGACAGTTCAAATGCATCCACTCTCATGGCCACTGTCACCAAGTTAGATAAAGATACTGGAGCATCATTAGATATTACTAACTATAGAGGTATGATTGGCTCTTTACTCTATTTAACTACAAGTAGACCTGATATCATGTATGCTACCTGTCTTTGTGCAAGATTTCAGGCTGATCCAAGAGAACCTCATCTAATAGTTGTGAAAAGAATTTTCAAGTACCTCAAGGGTACAGTTGATCTAGGATTGTGGTATCCTAGGGAATCAGATTTTAAGCTAACAGGTTACTCAGATGCAGATTTTGCAGGATGCAAAATTGACAGGAAAAGCACTAGTGGAAGCTGCCATTTTCTTGGAGGCAGATTGGTTTCTTGGTTTAGCAAGAAACAAAAATCAATTTCCACATCAACTGTAGAAGCAGAATATATTGCTGCAGGAAGCTGTTGTGCACAGATTCTTTGGATGAAGAATCAGTTACTGGACTATGGGTTAAAATTTTCTAAAATACCCATTTATTGTGATAATCAAATTGCTATTGCTATGATAGGTAATCCAGTTCAACACTTAATGACAAAGCACATCAGCATTAGGTATCATTTCATAAGGGAACATGTGATGGAAGGTACAGTGGAATTGCATTTTGTCCCAACAGATCAACAACTAGCAGATATCTTCACAAAACCACTATGTGAAGCTACTTTTACAAGACAGGTAAATGAACTTGGAATGGTTTCAGGTTCTTTCTTAAAATCTATTTAGTTTTTGTTCTCATGCATCAGACTTTATAATCAGTGTTTGTAGATTGTCTTATCTCCATATAATCTGTGCTTAAATTGTAACATATTAAATACTGATTATTATCTGATGTGATTCTATAAACTCTGAAAGTGTTTTAAATGTTATGTGACTATTCACTCCAATGAGGATTATTTGGTAGATGCTGACTTAGTAGTCTTTAACATACTGTGTTTCCCATGTTTGAATTAGTTATTTATGCGGAAATCAATAACACAAGCAAATTCTGATTTTGATCTGAGTCAAATTTACTTTGTGTATCTTATTACTAAGTCATAAACTAGATTATTGCTTCTTATCTGTCAAATTCTGATGTCAGTAAATCTTAAGGATGAACCACATGCTTGATAAGCCTCACTTATCTGAAGAAAATAAAAGAAAAATTGAAATCAGGTACTCATTTGAGATCTAGAGTAAATATGTGAAAGAGAAGATCCAAGTGCATTGCTGGTATTAAGCAATATGCATTAGAAAAGGAAATTAATTTTTCTTGGTGACTTTTCACATTCTCTGATCACTGGAGAAATATTCTGATAACGGCATAAATTCTAATAGTAGTTCTAACTCATTTACACTGAGAAGCCACTGTGAAAAGAATTTCAAAAGATACATAAAATAAGCACAAACAGTTGAGGTGGACTCTTGCATAACTTTATTCTATAGTAGACTTCATAATTAAAGGCAGATTTTAAGTATTTTTCTTAGTTATGCCTTATTTCTAAGATATACTGAAGTTTATCAGACTTTAATCTTTATCTGATCATTTGCACATGCACACACTATCACTCGATATGAATGATGAAAATTAATATGGTGATTAAGTTGTTTCTGACAAACAGTTAAGCATTATTTGCATAAATTCTGAGGACAAGTTCTGATGATTAAACTCTGAAAAAACCAGTCAGTATTTGTGTGAAGAATCACAGAAACAGTCATTCACTTTTTGAGTACAAAAGCCATGTTCCGATGACCATTAAATTCTGATAATAGTCAAGTTCTGATGCAAATCCTGTTGGAAACTCTGATGCTTACATGGCATTATTTAATTACTTGACGTATTTTTGGTATTTACTGTAACAGTCATATTTTATCAGAATATATTTAGGTGAGATAAAAACAGTGATAATCATTTGGTTGATGGGTTGTGTGTTTATTTTGGTAATAGCATGTGAGCAATAATTACTGCACGTTTATCGTGCCCACTAATAATGTTTTGACTGTTTACATGCTGCCAAGTGTAAAATGTTTGTTCTACTTCCAGCACCTGGAGAATTTCTGATTCAGGAATCTGAAATTCCTGAAGTTCACATATCAGAACATGTGATTTCTCCACCTCACTCTCCAATCCAATATACAGTTGAAGATTCAGGATTAAGTCCTGAAATTGATATTCACAGGTTACATATACCAACTGTCTTGTATCTGGAAGCACCACAAGCAAAGGAGTCAACTCCACCTGTTTCTCCATTAAATGTTGATATTCCTACTACTCCAATTCTGGATTTGGATCCTGAAACAGATGAAGTAGTTCCAGAATCTCCTTCAGCTACACACACTCTTGTGTTATCAGAAGATGAGAAGATGTTATCAAGTTCTGGAGACAGTGCTCCAGTTAATGCTCCAATTCTTGGAAAGGATGCACTACTTAAATTTATTGAAGAAGATGCTCCTGTTCCATGGGAAGAAACTCACAGAGGAGTTGAATGGACCAAGAAGTGGAATGAACCTGACTTCATTCCAAGCTCAAATGTTCTGAAAGATCATATTTCAAAAGATGATGAGTTGCTGACAAATTCTGATTTTAAGACACAACTTAAAGTCACTGCTCTTAGTACTAAATCTCTTCAAGGTCTACACTCCACAACTCAAGCAAAGGTTGATAAACGTCAAGAAACAGCTGATAAGCTAGACATGGAGATCAAACTAGACAAAAAGAGGTTTATCAGACCTATTCAAGAGAAAGTGGAAGCAATTGAGAAAGTTCAAGAAAAGTAGCAGGCCCAACTGGATGAGGTCTTGCAAAATCAAGCTGCTCAACAAGTTCAATTTACTGAAATCCAATCTTCATTGGAACTTCTTCTCTCACTACTCCTGACAGATGATGCCAAAAAGGGGGAGAAGGTAGTTAAGTCCAAATGCTCAACTAGCCAAACTCTGAAGAAAAAGGATGATTCTGAAGATGACCAGGGAAACCCTAGCAAGGGAAAAGATCAAGGTCAAGTTCAATACAATAAAGTTTCTTCACAGAAATTAATTTCTGATTCTAGCAAATCTTCTACACAGAAGAGTACAAGTTGTGAATGCTCAAGTTCTGAAAGCAAGTTCTGATGATCAAAGTCTGATGACAAAGTCTGATATTTTGATTCAGTATGGAAGTCAAGACTCTCAGAAGTTTTTATAAACTCTGAAACTTAAGGGAGGAAAGACTACTGTCTAATATAAAGATCCCAAGATTCAGATACTTGATGAAGAAATTGCTAGAAGATTGTTTCTCAAGGATAATCCTGGAATGGATTTAGAGACTCTAAAGGAGGAAGAAGCTAGATTTGCAGCTGAGAAGACAAATCTTAAATCTAAAGCTTCTAATACAAAGAAACCTCCAAGGCCTAAGGAAAAAGGCATTGTGATCAAGGAAAGGTCAACTTCTGAGGCTTCAAAGCCCAAGACAAGATCACAAGTTGAAATTGATCCCAAGGAAAAAGGGAAAGGAAAGATTGATGAACCAACAAAGAAACAGGTAATGAAGATTACTCAAATCCTGATGAATCCTGTGTGCAAAATGGTTCAGGTTTTTGATGATATAGTTGTAGAAGATGAAACTGTTGAAATTCTGAAAAGAAAGAAGATAACAGAAGAATCCAAGACAACCTCTGACATAGCTCAAGTTGTTCAGAGTGAAGACATTTCATAACAGCAAGGTATAAATGAAACAACAAATCCTGATCAAGTCATCAAGACATCAACCTCTGACAGAGCTCAAGTTGATTTGAACAAGATGACAATTGCTGATAAGAAGAAGCTGCTATGGAACAAAGCTACTCCAGTGGAACCTAGGTCCAATCTAATGATTAATCAACTTGCAACGTTTGGGTTAAGAGCCAAGCAACCTAGAGATAGAGCTCGATTAGGTTCTGATGAAGAAAAGATACAAACAGGAGTAGAAGTTACCCTCAGAGATCCTTTCATGTTGATAGACAAACCATATGAACAAATCAAATAAAAGCACCTTGACAAAGTGTTGTGTACTCAAATTGTGATGGATGCTCATGATAAAGATGATCTAAAAGAGAAATTGATCTTATTTCTCAATGATGGCAGAACTTACAGACTAGCTGATACTGATGTGCTAAAGAAGTCTGTCAAAGAGCTTCAACATATTCACTACCTTCTGGAAGTAAAATCTGATGTTACAAGAAGATGGTCAGAATATATTTTGAAGGCTATAGGAGATCTTCTCAGAATCTCAGGTACAAAGGCTTCTCAGTACATTCCAAAAATAACTGAAGATGATGGAAGAGAAATTCCGATGAGGAAGAACTCTGCTAAGGTGGAAGTTATTCTGAAAGGAAAGTGTCTATGCTACAATGAAGACTCTTCACATCCTAGAGTTATCATACTTGGAGATGGTCTTGAAAGAACATCTATTCTAGCACTCAGAACAGCCATTTATCAGATTGTTGACAATAAAGATGAAGAACTGATGCAAGTCAAAGCACAATTAGTTGAAGTTCTGAGAAAAGATGAAGACAAGCTGGTAAAAGACTTTACAAGGAATCACTTTGGATTCAGATTGATCCAGTAATATTTGTAAGAACCCTGATTTTTGTAATATTTTAAAACTTTTGTGAATAGTAACTTGAGCTGATTAAGTAATACGTATGGGGATCATCATAAAATGAATAGTGGAATTTTGAGAATCCGAGATCATATTCTTGTTTATCGAGGAAAATAAGTGAATGTATAAGCCGACGGAATTTGAAGATTCACGATTATACTATATGTTTTCGTATCCATAAAGAATGGCGTAAAATTGGGAATACTACGTGAAATAAATAATATATCAAGGTGTTTCTATGATCAAGAGAAGGAATGGAATTGGTTATAGGATTATAAGCGATAAAAGAAATCGCTACGAAATAAGTCGTTATACGTGGAAACTATCGGAATGGAACGACGATTGCGTTTACGATAAATAAATGAATGAGAAATTAAATCCCATGCAAGTTGGCCATGCATAACCAAGTCCTAACTAGTATTAAGGAGTGTAACTAGATGATTAGAAGTTAACTAGAATAGTTAGTGGAATAGTGTTGAATAGTGATGGGAGACAAACAAGTACACAAGCCATACTTCTCCCTTTTCTCACTTCACCACACAATCAAACCAACCCATACCTTTGCCAAATTATTGTCAAATCTGCTGCATACATCCCATATATTCATTATACACTCCCACACTTTAGCCACAAAATAAAAACAACCCCTTTTCCCTCACTTAAAGCTCTCCCATTTTTCATTCCAGGAGTTCGGGTTTTCTGAGCAAGGGAGAAAGAAAAATTCATAACTCAAAATATACTCATTCAAATATCATGAATTTTTTACGATAGCTTCTCTATATCATGGGTAAGCTTCAAATTACTTTGTTTCAATTTTATAAAAATGTTTGAATGAGGTGCTGAAAGGTAACTCCGAAATTTTAACTTGTTTCTTGGTTTTGTTTCTTAATAATCTAGCCCTTCTAAGTGTTTTCTAAGCAAAACAAGCCTCAATCATCCTAGCACTAACCTTCCTAGTGTCTAATAAGGTATAACTTTCAACCCTTTAAGGTTTTATGGTTGGATTTAAGAGTTATGTTTGTTGTAGTGTTAAGATCCAAAGGATTGTGTTTGTTTGAGTTTGTATTGATTATGTTATTGCTAAAGACTTGAGATGTTGAGTTGTAATCCATGTATGTGGTACTAGATAGAGCATATAAGGTGTATGTGGGTGGATCTTGAGAAGTACTTGTGTTTATGATGGTTATAGGTAGTGATTGTGTTAAGATCAAGTGGTAGAAATTGAGTTTGGGCATTCTTGCACTTGATCTGTTTTCTGCAGGACATTCGGCCATGAAAATGGTTAAAATTTGAAAACCAATGGTCATGAATAGATATATCTTGTTTTGTAGTTCTTATACATGTGTAGATCACCATGAGGAGATTTACGGTTTAGGAGTTATGGTCATTTTAGTGTAAAACATTTCTGCGATTAGCCAACTGCACTTAAGTCCAGTTGCATGGTGATTTTGAAGGACTTAAAATAATTTCGAGATTCTGTAAAAATTATGAAAAATGGATATGACAGTAGAAACGACTTTCCAAAAAGAATTTTGAGAAAATATTAATTTTTCGATTTTATAAAAATGTTTTGATAAAGCGAGCGCAAGCGAGAAACGCATAAAAACCTAATTTTGACGCGCGTTTTCTCACATTCGAGCTTAAAACTCGAAATGGACTTTCTAAAGCGAACGATCGATTTCAAAACTCGACCATGTTATAAAGTGAGAATATAAGTGTTGAGAATGTGACGATCGGAGATTCGTTATACTTGAGTAGTTGCGAAAGTTGCTTAATAAAAGCGAGACGTTAATCGCGTACTAACTTAGACCGTTGGTTCTTGTTTATAGATCGCCAACCAAACACCAGAGACCATACCACTTTGATTACTCGAGGAAAGTTTTCAAAACCCTATCTTATACTATCCATGCTATATATATACTGTTGTGATATTGATGCCATGATTTACAGTTCAAATATATATGCTTGTCTATGATATCAATGCATACGAATTATGCGATTGTTTACGAAAACAAATTTCGTTTTACACGAGTATGAGAAATTGAAACGTATTTCAAATATAATATTTGATAATGGGAGTCGAAGATATTTTAATAACGCTTTAATTCCGGAGAGAGCCGGACGCGAAAGATTTCTATTTCGATAAACAAAGTACGTTCGCGTAATATATATATCAAGCGAACGATTGAGATTTTGACTTAAACTTCGAGAAATATTGGTTTATTCATTTAAGGGACACCCTTACTTGATTGATTATTTTATAAAGCGATACTTAAGGGATTATTAAATGTAACGCCCTCCAGACCCGGGGTATAAGTCTGGGGGTTACTAACTAATCACCAAACCTGTACAATTTGATTAACAATTAATAAAGAAATGAAATTAAACCCCTTTAACACTAACCAGGATCTTTTTAGGTTGAAGTATGAAAACAAGAACCACTAACTACTTTTATTACAAACCAACATTCAAAGTCTCACAAACTCTCTTTATTACAAACCATTGTCTAATTCATTTTAAGCTAAGTTCAACTTTTATTCAAACACACACACCTACTATCTATCAACACTCCACCTGCTCGGGCAACTCAAAGCTTTCTTCCTGGATTGGGATCAACACCTTGGGTATAAGAGGATCCCGAGGCTTGACTCGCTTCTTTACCACTCGAGTCCTGATTGGTTTTATATTCCTTCTTAACTGAAAATAATATGGTGAATAACAACAAAAGGGGTGAGCCAAAAGTTGCTCAACAAGTCCACAAACATATAAACTGTGTTAAAGCATTTTAAATGAATCTGCCATCCCAGGTATATCTGCCAAGATATAACCTCACGAGAATAGAAAGAAGGCCATTACTGGCGAGTACAAATAAACTAAACTGGACACAAGTTCGCATCTATATTCTGCTGATCAGTCAGAATATAATGCAGATCCATATCTCAGTATATAGATCCAGTCGGGTACCCAGGCACTACGGCCCACGTCGAGGCACCAGTCATCCCGGTCCTCAGGATTAAGACACACTCAATCTCAAAATATCCTTATCCAGTCCATCGCTTAGCAACCGGGACAATCGGTATGCTTTGATATATTTCAAACACTAGAATATATCAATCTCCATGTGTTACCAACAGAATATGAATCAAGAATCCAAAAAAACGGAGGAATCAAGAATTGAAATGAAATATGAACAAAGGAATAAGGATTGTATATTAGTGATCAAGAACAATAATCAAGAGAATGTAAATGTGATAAATATTTGAATTAATATCACTATTCCGAAAGTAGAATAGAGGAAAAACTTGCCTTCTGCGCGACTTACTGCAATTGAATCACTTATGTCTATCACCTTGGACTATTACCGACTCAACTGGCCTCGCTGGCTTAGCTTCTATTGGCAAAACAGACTGGTTAAGTCACGTCGTACTTCATTTGCATCTTGAATCGACTTCAAACTGATCCTAACATCTACCCATGCGCTTATGACTGACTCATGTATTACATATAAGCAAGTAAGACTCGATTAACCACGTAATACACATAAGCACATAAGCACATAAGCACATAATCATTTTTATGGTTAAAATAAATTTTAAAACCAAAATCGACTCGCTGATCGCTCAACTGATCGTTATCTGACTCGTTTCCCATTTTTCCGGAATTTTTCGGACTCGTCTCGGCACGTAACTTGACTGATAATCAAACAAGTCACAAAATCAACTAACTTCTAAAAAAATTTAGCTTTGATATTATTTTTAATGAAAAGGATTCATTTTTCTGAGTTAACAGGCTTTCGTTTCACGCCAAACGGACTAACGGTTGAATTATTATTAATTAAATACTGATAATTCCATTTATTAATCATTATAAATAATTATTACTAATTTTTAAAACCCAAAAATAATTTTTAAATCATTATTTAAGAAAATCAGAATTAAAAATAATTTTTCTATAATTTTTGAAATTAAAATGAATTTATTATGATTTATTGAAAATTATTTGATTAATTATCAAAATAATTAATCACTTTTAAATAATTAATAATTAATAAATAAATAATAAATAATTAAGAAAATAATTCAATCTGATTTTTAGAAAATAATTCAGAATTATTTATAATATAAATAAATTAATTAAATAATTAATTAATCAATTTACAAAATAAATAAAACTGATTTTTAAAATTAATAAAAATAAAAAGTAAAAATAATTTCCAGAAACATATGTCAGAAAACAGACATCTGACAAGGTGGATCAAAACCGGGTTCTGGAAATGGGTCAACCGGGTTGGATTCCTGGTCTGTGAAGAACACCACCGGAATCTGGGTTTAAACCCAGAATCCGGCGACTTCACCGTTTGGTTCCGTTTTTGATCCCAAAATATCCCAAACTACTTCCCCAATCTGTTTCAGGCCAAAATCGACCAGAAACATCCCTGGATATCATTCTCCGATCAAAATCATCAAGAACTCCGGCCAAAACTCCAAATCACTCATTTGTACATAACATCAAACGTTATATAGTGCAAAATGAAGCTAAGAACATATACAATCAAAGCCCTAACATTACAAGAACCAAATATTCACAGAAATCATCGAGTTGTGTTTTGAAAATTCGACCTAAACCCTAGAAATCGTGAATCATTATCCAAGCATCGTTTGTTCAATTAAACACCATGAATCGACAGTAAATCATCTAACAAAGCTATATCAATCATCAAAACATCACAATAACCCCAGAATCAAAAAGCCCTAATTCGAACATAAACCCTAGAAATAAAAAATAAAAAATGATGCAATAAAACGTGAAATTGATGCAAGAAACAGAAAGAACGGATCAAAACCTTCGATTTGAGTACTGGAATCACACGATTTGATGCTGTAATCAGTGAGAAATCACGACTTGATTCTTCGACCCGAACCTGTTCTTCCCGACCCGATTTCAGAGAATTTTTGGTAATTTTGCAGATTTTAATGATTAATTATAATTAGTTAAATAAAAATTAGGCTATTTATAGTAGTAAAAATAATACTCCTAATTAAAATTAAGGGGCTAATTATACATTAAATAAAAATATTGGGCCCTAATTTTTATAATTTTTGAGTATTAAAATTTAATTTATAAATATTTTATATATGCAATATATATGCCAAAAATTCCCAAAAATTGTGAATAATGCAAAAATGCAAAGAAATAATATAAATGAAAGTCCTATAATTTTATAAAAATAAAAATGTGATTTTGTGGGGTTTTTGACACCCAATGGGGCCCGAAAAAATCATTTTTCGCAAAACGAGAAAATTTATAAATTATCTAGATGTTCAGAACAAGGCGATTGTAAAAGCCATTTGATGAAAAATAAGGCCCATTATTTTATTTGAAATACTGGCTTTAAAATCATCGTTTGGGTCATAAAATGTTTGAAATAAAACCTATAAATACATAATAAAATATCTGAAAAATACCTTAAAAATACAGAAATGACATGGAATACACGTATCACGTAACAGTTAGGGTTTATCAGATAATCACACATAAATGACACATTAATTCACATATTTTATTATAATCATGATATAATATAAACGTAAAGTTCCCAGTCGTTACATCCTTCCCCCTTAAAAGGATTCTGTCCTCAGAATCTTCTATGAAAACAAATGAGGGTATTTCTCTAATATTTCACTTTCGAGTTCCCAGGTTGATTCTTCAACCATAAGATTTCTCCACAACACTCGCACTAAATATACAGACTTATTTCTCAACACTTTCTCTCGCCGATCTAAAATTCTTACCGGCTTTTCTATAAAAGACAAATCAGGTTGGATTTCTATCGGCTCATACTCGATTACATGCCTAGAATCAGGATTATATCGCTTAAGCATGGACACGTGAAACACATTGTGAATATGCTGCATATGAGGCGGTAAAGCTAATTCGTATGCAACTTTTCCCACTTTCTTCAAAATTTCAAACGGTCCAACGTAACGTGGTTTCAATTTACCCTTATTGCTAAATCTGGTTAATCCTTTCCATGGAGATATTTTGAGTAGTACGTTTTCTCCTTCCTGATAGTCTATATCTTTCCTGGCTTGATCTGCATATTTGCGTTGCCTGTTTTGCGCTGCATCGAGTCGTTTTCGAATGAGTTCAATCTTTTCTTTCATCTGTTGAATTAGTTCTGGACCCAAAATTTTGCGTTCTCCAACTTCATCCCAATATACTGGTGATCTGCATTTTCTCCCGTACAATGCTTCATACGGTGGCATTCCAATGCTGGCGTGATAACTGTTATTATAAGAAAATTCCACTAGGGGTAGATGTTCATCCCAACTGCCTTCAAAATCGATCGCACAAACTCGCAACATGTCTTCAATCGTTTGGATAGTTCTTTCACTTTGCCCGTCGGTTTGCGGATGATAAGCGGTACTCATGTTCAATTTAGTTCCAAGACATTCTTGAAATTATCTCCAAAATCTTGAGTTGAAACGAGGATCTCGATCAGACACGATAGATACTGGAACTCTATGTCACATCACAATTTCTTTGAGATATATGTGCACTAGCTTGTCGAGTGAAAATCTTTCATTGATTGGTAGAAAATGTGCCGACTTCGTGAGTCTGTCAATGATTACCCATATCGCATCATGATTTGCCTTTGTCCTTGGTAGTTCTACCACAAAATCCATCGCTAGATGTTCCCATTTCCATTCTGGATTGTCTAATGGTTGCAATAATCCACTCGGACGTTGATGTTCCGCTTTAACTCGCTGGCATGTGTAGCGCTTACTTATCCATTCAGCTATTTCCTTCTTCATGTTCGGCCACCAGAAGTTTTCTTTCAAATCACGATACATTTTTGTACTTCCTGGATGAATGGAATACTTCGAATTGTGCGCATCTCGCATTATTGCTTCTTTTAATTCTACTACGTTAGGGATCCAGATTCTCGACGCAAAGCATAAAATTCCTTCATTATCTTTCTGAGTTGTGATTTCTTCTCCCGTCAGGTCGTCATCTTGACTCATCACTTCATTTTGACAGCAGCGAATCTTTTCTAACAATTCCGGTTGGAAAGTCATAGTGTAGATAACTTCTGCAGATTCATTGGAAATACGAATCTCAATTTCCAATTTGTCGAATTCCTTGATTAAGTCTTCACACGAAGTTAACCGATTCAATCTTTCTTTCCTGCTCAGCGCATCTGCTACAACATTTGCTTTCCCTGGATGATAACTAATCGTGACTTCGTAATCCTTTATCAATTCCGGCCATCGACGTTGTCGCATGTTCAGCTCCTTTTGCGTAAAGATATACTTTAGACTTTTATGATCTCTGTAAATTTCACATTTTTCACCGTAGAGATAATGTCTCCAAAGCTTCAACGCAAATACGATCGCTGCCAATTCCAGATCATGAGTGGGATATTTTTGTTCATGAGGTTTAAGTTGTCTCGAAGCATATGCGATGACGTTACCGTGCTGCATCAGTACACATCCTAACCCGCGATACGAAGCGTCGCTGAAAATGACGAAATTTCCTAGCTCGTCTGGCAATACAAGTACTGGTGCGATTACTAACCGATTTTTCATCTCTTGAAAACTTTCTTCACACTTATCACTCCATTCAAACTGTTCACTTTTTCGAGTTAACTTGGTCAGCGGCGTTGCTATTTTCGCAAAATCTTTGACAAACCTTCGATAATATCCTGCCAATCCCAAGAAACTTCGAACTTCTGTCGGCGTCCTTGGTCTTTCCCAATTTAACACAGCTTCAATCTTCGCTAGATCGACTTGGATGCCTTCTCTACTGATAATATGCCCTAGAAATTGTACTTCTCTTAACCAGAATTCACATTTCGAAATTTTTGCGTATAGTTGCTCTTTCCTCAAAATTTCCAAAGCTATTCTCAAGTGTTCTGCATGCTCTTCTTCTGACTTGGACTAAATCAAGATGTCATCAATGAATACAATCACGAATTTATCCAAATATTTCTTGAATACTCTGTTCATCAAATCCATGAATGCTGCTGGCGCATTTGTCAGACCGAAAGCCATTACCAAAAACTCGTAATGCCCATATCTTGTACGAAACGCAGTCTTTGGAATATCTTCAGCTTTAATCTTCAATTGATGATAGCCTGATCGCAAATCTATCTTTGAAAACCATGCTGCTCCTTTTAGCTGATCGAACAAATCGTCGATTCTCGGTAAGGGATACTTGTTCTTGATAGTGAGTTTATTCAATTCCCTATAGTCAATGCATAATCGCATGCTGCCGTCCTTCTTCTTCACAAATAACACCGGTGCACCCCATGGGGATACACTAGGTCGTATGATGCCTTGGTCTAGAAGATCTTGCAGTTGCGTTGACAATTCCTTCGTTTCGACTGGAGCCATCCGATATGGAGCTTTCGAAACTGGTTCTGTACCTGGTGCTAGATCAATTGTGAACTCAATTTCTCGATCTGGTGGTAACCCTGGAAGCTCGTCTGGAAAGACGTCTGGAAACTCGCACACAATTGGAATGTCTTCTATTCTAGGACTTCCTCTTTCGGTATCTAACACGTAAGCTATGTACGCCTCACATCCTTGTTGAAGCAATCGTTTAGTCTGCATCACAGTAAGAAATTTCTTCTGCTATTTTTCGCCTTTGAATATTACTGTTGCATTCTACGCAGTTCGTAATTTGACTCTCTTATTCGCGCAATCTATCTGAGCGTTATGACATGCTAACCAATCCATTCCCAAGATAATATCGAATTCTCCTAGCTTAAAAGGAATTAAATCTACCAAAAAATGATGTCCGACTATTTCTATATCACACGCAGGACATACTCGATCTACCGGAACTTGGTCGTCATTCGCTAATTTTATAATTAACGTTTCGCCCAACCATTCGATTTCACAATGTAACTTATCAAGAAATTAATCAGAAACAAATGAACGAGTAGCTCCAGAATCAATTAATACTTTTGAAATTACAGAATTCACCAAAAGTGTACCTGCAATAACACTCGGACTATGCATCGCTTCTTTCATGGTCATGTTAAAAGTTCTTGCTTTGGGTTGATTAGGCGGCGGCGGAGGTAATGCTAACATTCTCGGAACACTGGCTGCCATAGCGGATCCTTTGCAATTTCTGGCGATATGCCCTTTCTTTCCACACTGGAAACAAGTCATCTCTGCTGTTCTACCTGTTGGACATTCGTTAGAATAATGCCCTTTCTGCTTACACCGATAACACGTTACATCCCTTTTGATACATACACCAGTATGCTTTCGATTACATGTCTTGCACTACGGCACTGGAACTCTGACCATTCCCTGCTGACTGGAGGTTTGGAAACGATTACCTGCCTTCTGTGAACCTTGTCCTATCCTTTTAAAATTCAAATTTGTCCGGGCTTGGAATCCCGGCTTTCTGCTGGAGCGATCTTGGAAACTTCCCTGTCCCTTGTCTTGCTGAGATCTTTCACTTTCCCCTTCTATAATCAAAGCTTTCTGAACTACGGCGGTATACGTTGTTAATTCGAAAACTGTAACTTGGCCACGAATCCATAGTCGTAATCCTTCTTGAAACCTTTGAACTAGTTTTTCTTCAGTGTCAACCTGTTCTGGAACAAACCTAGCCAACTCAGTAAATTTGGCTTCATATTCTGCCACGGACATATTTCCCTGCTTCAGTTCTAGAAACTTAATCTGCATTTGATTTTTCACATAGCGAGGAAAATGATTTTCTAAAAACAACTCTTTAAACCTATCCCATGCAATAACTTCTTCACCCTCTAAGGCCTTTTTAGATTCCCACCAATAATTCGCCTCTCCTTTCAACAAATAACTAGCAAAATCAGTCTTCTGGTCCTCACCTACCTTCACTAGTGTGAACGCTTTCTCTACTTCTTTTAACCAGGTGGTAGCTTTAATAGGATCAGTAGTCCCTTCAAACTCTGGAGGTTTAACTGACTGAAACTGCTTAAAAGTAACAACAGGTAATACTGGTGGTAATTGAAGCTCAGGACGAGGTGGCTGTTGTAACATTTGTTGTTGTATCTGCTGTTGCTGATGCTGCATCTGCTACTGCATCATTACCATCTGTTGTTGCATCAGATGGAACATTTGGTTCATGGTCTCATTAGTCTGATTTTCAGAATTGCTGTTAGAGGTCTCAGCCCTAGTCTTTCTTTTTGGTGCCATCTTCTTCTGATAATAAAACAGGTGATATTTATTTAACAGTTTAATAAACAATCGACAATATGTATGGAAAATAGTTTATCCTGTATTCATAACATGGTTTATTTAAAGAAAATAGTTGCTGAGTGTACAGACTGAAAATGTAAACAGTTAAATAAAATAATTGTTTTTTTTTCAACAGGAATTATAATATGAAAAACTATAAAGTGAAAGTAAATGCTATAAAACTGTAAAGACTGAAATTTAAATAAAAGAATTTGAAAAAGTTCATCTTATATATATGTGACACCAGCTTCAGGTGTAAATGATTGATACAAAAAGTCTCGGGCTACTGGTCATCACTACGGCTACAAGTCACACTATCGCTACAAGTTAAACTACTACTACAAGTTAAACTACCGATACACACATACACACTACTCACTAGGTTATACTATGCTGCCTCTATATACACATGCACTCTGGAGTCACCGTCTCAAACCCTCTCAGAACCCAGGCGGAATACGCCTAAGCTCCTCTCTAAGTGCCTGGACCAAAGTCTGTGCCAAGCGAAAAACCCTGTAGAACTCTGTAAAAGAAGGAGGTCCATCATGAGTCAAATCATCCAGCTCCCAAGTAGCACTCATCAACACTGACTGTAATCGCTGTCTCATATAATAATCCGGCTGTAGGGCCGCTAACGGTCCTCTGTCCCTCTGACCAAACAGATGCATAATCTCCCGACACTGTGCCCGCCAATACTCCACATCATCCCTCATAACTCTATACTCATGGTATGGTACCATATGCGGCTGAGCAACCTGACCTACTGACTCCTGAGAAGGAACCCTCGGAATACCTGCACCCTGCTGGGGTAAACCTAACTGTAGATCCACATCATGCTCTCCTATCCCCTCTACTGGAATCATCTGAACTATGTCCGGCTCTGGGGCATGCACTGGTATAGGAGGTAACAATGGTGGTGGTGGTAACTCCTGCTCAATACCTAGTATAAACTGGTGCTCAATAGGTAAAGGAACCATCGGCTCGAAGAACTCAAATGGATCAAACATCTATGGGGTCATGCACTATCCCCTGTACTGGTGGTACTGGCTCCTGTGGCAATGGTGGTGGAGGTGGTAGAGGAGGAAACATATGCTCAGATACTGGAGGTATGGCTGGTGCTACTGGCCCAGTGACTGTCCTCTCGAAAGATGCAGAATAACCAGAAGATGCCATCTGATAATATACCAAAAAAAAGAAAAGGTCATTAACAATCCTAAGATTATTTCCCTATTCTAATCTGACCTAAATCCTAACACTATTCATCCTAATTTGACTATCCCTATCTTATGTGATCTCCTTATCCTATCTTAATCCTATTGTTCTTGTTTTCAGGGACCAAACCTACAGCTCTGATACCAAACCTGTAACGCCCTCCAGACCCGGGGTATAAGTCTGGGGGTTACTAGCTAATCACCAAAACTGTACAATTTGATTAACAATTAATAAAGAAATGAAATTAAACCCCTTTAACACTAACCAGGATCTTTTTAGGTTGAAGTATGAAAACAAGAACCACTAACTACTTTTATTACAAACCAACATTCAAAGTCTCACAAACTCTCTTTATTACAAACCATTGTCTAATTCATTTTAAGCTAAGTTCAACTTTTATTCAAACACACACACCTACTATCTATCAACACTCCACCTGCTCGGGCAACTCAAAGCTTTCTTCCTGGATTGGGATCAACACCTTGGGTATAAGAGGATCCCGAGGTTTGACTCGCTTCTTTACCACTCGAGTCCTGATTGGTTTCATATTCCTTCTAAACTGAAAACAATAAGGTGAATAACAACAAAAGGGGTGAGCCAAAAGTTGCTCAACAAGTCCACAAACATATAAACAGTGTTAAAGCATTTTAAATGAATCCGCCATCCCAGGTATATCTGCCAAGATATAACCTCACGAGAATAGAAAGAAGGCCATTACTGGCAAGTACAAATAAACTAAACTGGACACAAGTTCGCATCTATATTCTGCTGATAAGTCAGAATATAATGCAGATCCATATCTCAGTATATAGATCCAGTCGGGTACCCAGGCACTACGGCCCACGTCGAGGCACCAGTCATCCCGGTCCTCAGGATTAAGACACACTCAATCCCAAAATATCCTTATCCAGTCCATCGCTTAGCAATCGGGACAATCAGTATGCTTTGATATATTCCAAACACTAGAATATATCAATCTCCATGTGTTACCAACAGAATATGAATTAAGAATCCAAAAAAACAGAGAAATCAAGAATTGAAATGAAATATGAACAAAGGAATAGGGATTGTATATTAGTGATCAAGAACAATAATCAAGAGAATGTAAATGTGATAAATATTTGAATCAATATCACTATTCCGAAAGTAGAATAGAGGAAAAACTTGCCTTCTGCGCGACTTACTGCAATTGAATCACTTATGTCTATCACCTTGTACTATTACCGACTCAACTGGCCTGGCTGGCTTAGCTTCTGTTGGCAAAACAGACTGGTTAAGTCATGTCGTACTTCATTTGCATCTTGAATCGACTTCAAACTGATCCTAACATCTACCCATGCGCTTATGACTGACTCATGTATTACATATAAGCAAGTAAGACTCGATTAACCACGTAATACACATAAGCACATAAGCACATAATCATTTTTATGGTCAAAATAATTTTTAAAACCAAAATCGACTCGCTGATCGCTCAACTGATCGTTATCTGACTCGTTTCCCATTTTTCCGGAAATTTTCGGACTCGTCTCGGCACGTAACTTGACTGATAATCAAACAAGTCACAAAATCAACTAACTTCTAAAAAAAATTAAGCTTTGATATTATTTTTAATGAAAAGGATTCATTTTTCTGAGTTAACAGGCTTTCGTTTCACGCAAAACAGACTAACGGTTGAATTATTATTAATTAAATACTGATAATTCCATTTATTAATCATTATAAATAATTATTACTAATTTTTAAAACCCAAAAATAATTTTTAAATCATTATTTAAGAAAATCAGAATTAAAAATAATTTTTCTATAATTTTTGAAATTAAAATAAATTTATTATGATTTATTGAAAATTATTTGATTAATTATCAAAATAATTAATCACTTTTAAATAATTAATAAGTAATAAATAAATAATAAATAATTAAGAAAATAATTCAATCTGATTTTTAGAAAATAATTCAGAATTATTTATAATATAAATTAATTAATTAAATAATTAATTAATCAATTTACAAAATAAATAAAACTGATTTTTAAAATTAATAAAAATAAAAAGTAAAAATAATTTCCAGAAACATATGTCAGAAAACAGACATCTGACAAGGTGGATCAAAACCGGGTTCTGGAAACGGGTCAACCGGGTTGGATTCCGGGTGTGTGAAGAACACCACCGGAATCTGGGTTTAAACCCAGAATCCGGCGACTTCACCGGACTCCGGCGAGTCCAATTCCTGGCCAAACGGACACCGTTTGGTTCCATTTTTGATCCCAAAATATCCCAAACTACTTCCCCAATCCGTTTCAGGCCAAAATCGACCAGAAACATCCCTGGATATCATTCTCCAATCAAAATCATCAAGAACTCCGGCCAAAACTCCAAATCACTCATTTGTACATAACATCAAACGTTATATAGTGCAAAATGAAGCTAAGAACATATACAATCAAAGCCCTAACATTACAAGAACCAAATATTCACAGAAATCATCGAGTTGTGTTTTGAAAATTCGACCTAAACCCTAGAAATCGTGAATCATTATCCAAGCATCGTTTGTTCAATTAAACACCATGAATCGACTGTAAATCATCTAACAAAGCTATATCAATCATCAAAACATCACAATAACCCCAGAATCAAAAAGCCCTAATTCGAACATAAACCCTAGAAATCAAAAATCAAAAACGATGCAATAAAACGTGAAATTGATGCAAGAAACAGAAAGAACGGATCAAAACCTTCGATTTGAGTACTTGAATCACACGATTTGATGCTCTAATCAGTGAGAAATCACGACTTGATTCTTCGACCCGAACCTGTTCTTCCCGACCCGATTTCAGAGAATTTTTGGTAATTTTGCAGATTTTAATGATCAATTATAATTAATTAAATAAAAATTAGGCTATTTATAGTAGTAAAAATAATACTCCTAATTAAAATTAAGGGGCTAATTATACATTAAATAAAAATATTGGGCCCTAATTTTTATAATTTTTGAGTATTAAAATTTAATTTATAAATATTTTATATATGCAATATATATGCCAAAAATTCCCAAAAATTGTGAATAATGCAATATAGTCCCTTTCTTCCATTTTGGAAAATTGTTGTGAAATATACAACAGAGAGCCGATAAGGTTGAGTTTTAAATAAGGATGTTGATGATTATATATCAAATCCATTTGAGAAATCTGCCAATAAGGCTGTGTTTTAAATTGGGATTTTGATGAATATATATCACACCCATTTGAGAATCTTGGTTCGAGTAACATCTTGAGATTTTGAAATAAAATGAGTACGAGTATAAAATGATTTTGAGAAAGAGATGAATACAAGTATCCAGTGGATATACTATTGTAGTTGATTTTGAGAATATTATAAATTTGACAAGCATATAAACTTTCAGAACGCTTTGGAGATACAAAGTATAATTATTGGTTTTATTTATCCTTACATACTTAATTATGGGGATATATACCTTGCTGAGCTATAATGCTCACCCTTGCTTTTATATATCATATCACAACAGACTACCAGCATGGATCAGACCAGGACTGCTGTCCGTAGGCGGGTAAGGAACGCTCGTGAGTTCTGTAGGCTTTTTGTGCACCAGCCCCGTCAGGTAGATAAGTGGAGATGATTTATTTGATACTGTTTCCAAGCATATAACCAGTGTGTGTGTGAGTTTGAATAAAAGGTCGAGTAATATTGTGAAAAGAGAATTATTTAATTAATAAGTGATCGTAACGACTCGAATTCACGATGTTGGATTTGGGGGTGTTACAATATTGGTAAAGCTATATGTACTGTATGTTGTAGTTAGTTGTCTAGATAAACTCTCATTGCATTTGTAATTAAATGTTTTTGACATCATCAAATCTATTAACTTGTATATTTTTCATAATCTACAAGTTGGGGGAGATTGTTAGATATATTTGAGATGTCATGTCTAATCTGATTTGTGTTTAGTTTTAGAACTTAATATCAGGACTTATCAGGACTTACTGGAAATCAGGACTTATTGAAGTCAGAACTTATATCAGAACTTAAGGCGTCAGAATTTATATCAGGACTTAAGTGTGGGTACTTCAGATAAGGAATGCAGCTGATTTACAGGAGAGGATCCGGACTAAAACAAAAGAAGATATGTATGAAGAGTTAGAAGACTAGAAGACTTGTAGAAGATAATATCTGATTGATATATTTTAGGAGACATAATTATATTCCATATTAATTAGAAGATATCTTGTAACTGTGTACTATATAAACACAGCCTAGGGTTTACACTATATGTGTTATCATTCACGAGAACATTATTCATTGTAACCTAGCAACTCTTAGTGATATTGTTCATCACTGAGAGAGTAGTTTAACCTACTTTGTAACAGAGCTTATTATATTGAATAAACTTGATTATTGTTACATACTTGTGTTCTAAATCGATTTGATTGTATAAACACTATATTCAACCCCCTTCTATAGTGTTGTGTGACCTAACAGTCTCATTTAATGGCTATAAAGAGAATTTTCAGATATCTCAAGGGAACTCCAAAACTTGGCATTTGGTACCCTAGAGATTCTGGTTTTGATGTAACTGGTTATTCAGATGCAAACTATGCAGTGTAATATCCGGGATATAACGTGTAATTATTTTTACTATTAAATAATTAATATGTGTGTTCAGTATCTATTCTGTGAGTTAATTGTTAAGTGATATATGTACTTGAATATTCAAAAATAATATTAATTGAGTATTTTAATTTTTATATGTCCAAAATAAAACATAGATAATTGTTATATCTTCCTAATTATTTTTATGTTGATTTATAGATTTATAAGAATCATATGAAATTTTTAAAATCTTTTTCTGGGTAATTAAAATCTATTTTATAAAAACGGGAACCAACTGACGTCAACCGTTGTTACGTTTTTGGAACCCGAAACTCTTCCGAGAACTCCTTCCTAACCTAATTGTAATATTCCGAGCATTTTCCATGTTTCGACTTTTTCGATCCGGCGTACGGTTTGTCCTGCGCGGGTCCCGGCACAACATTTTCGATACAATATTCGTTTCGATAAATTAATAAAACCCGTATTTTCGATAAACGGGAGCTTTTTATTAAACTATCCCAATTATCACTTCGTAGTACGTGTAACTGGGTGCTGAGACCAAGACCGCAGTACAAGTTGTACTGATTTGGATAATTATCCCGAAAACCGATACCGTTTGGATCAGTTTTTATAAATAAACGTACCATTTTATATCCGGAATGATCCAACGGGATACTAATTTTCCGTAATTATAAATAGCCTTTTACCGTATTTTATTTCGTATCAAAATCAATTGCAGACAGATAAATATATAATTTTACAGAGAAAAATCATATATTCATAAACCTTTCTGAGAATCAAACCAACTTTTGAAGGTGTTAGTGATCTTTGTTTGAAAAGCTCGAGTACTGGATTTGAAGGTCTTGAGAAGCTCTATCAGAATCTGTAATCCATACACCTGCAGAATCAAAGGTTGAATTTCTAAAAATTTAATTATTTTCGAATTTATTTTATTAAAAATTTGAATTTTTGTTCGGATGATTGTTTGTATGATTTGATGATTGCATGTTGTAGAGCTTGTTTTCCTGATGATTTTCATATGTCATACGTCTGATTTGGAGTTCAATAACATGTTCAAATTTGAGTTTGATTTTCGAATTTTAAAATTAGGGTTTATAACCCGTATGAATGTTCTTAATTGAAATTTGGGGGTTTCTTATTCTGTGATAGATTGATGTTGTATTATAGTGGGTTGTGTTCTCTGTGAAATTTGCAATCCAGTCGTATAAGTTTCATGAACCAACGAGGTCTGTAGAGAAGGGAGTTGTGTTTTGAAGTTTTCCGATGTTCACCGGAAAATGGGAAATTTCACGGCCAAATTCCGGCCAACTAAGGGATTGTTAGGTTGTTTTGATTGCATGGTTGTGTTCCTGGTGTTGTGTAGATGTGATCTGGAGCTTGTGGCAAGGTGAGGAGGCCGGAATCGTGTTCTCCGGCCACCCCTGTGTTTTCCGGCGACTGACTGTAAAAATTGCAGTTTGGTCCCTGAACTTTTGAAAACGATGCAGTTTGGTCCCTGTAGTTTCCAGACTTTGCAAAAATAGGATTCCTGTTTTAAAAATGTTTAAAAATCATATTTCCCATTTATTTTTATTATAAAAATTCATTTTTAATTTCTGAAAATTCTAAAAATTATTATTTTAATTCCGAAAATTATTTTTAATTCACAAATAAATCTGAATTAATTATTTAATTAATTTCAGTTAATTTTTAATTGATTAATTAGTCAATTAATTCGAAAATTAATTGATTAATTGATTTAATTAATTATTAATTGATTTTTAATTAATTATTTAATTAGATTTAATTATTAAAAATGATTTAAAAATTCTGAAAAATAGTTTCGAGCTTTAAAATATTATTCTAAATTATTTTCAAGGCTCGATAATTATTCTAAAATTGTTTCGGAGCCAGAATTGGCCAACCGAACCCTGTTTATTAACCTGAAATTGATCCAACGACCCGTTTTAATTCCGAAAAATGTTTTAAAAATTATTTTAAATACCCGAAAGCACATTTATGACCTAAGACTTCTTTATAAATGATATGTCATTGATTACGTGATGTATTATGTGTTATACATGACATGTTGTTTGACTATCGGTCTATATATGCGGTGTTTACTTCGTTATTGCGTAGATTTCAATCCGTTAATCGGATTTGGGTAAAACGAAGGGTAGATAGAAGTATGCGTTGAATAGAATCTTGTGAGTTGATAATTGATAGATGCTTATGATATGTGAGCAGAAGAGGCAAGGCGTAGGAAAGGGAAACAGATAGTTGAGGAATAAGACGGTTGTGATTGGAAGCGAGTACAGAATAGTAAGCTAATACCAGGCAAGTGTTCTGAACTTTCTCGAGATATTATAATTCTTGATAGTCTTGTTGACATTGCAAGTGCTTTGAAGCACAGAAACCTAAACCCTGATTTCAGTTATTGTTCTTGAGCTATGAACCATATTCTTTCTAAGCCATTGGTTATTATAAACCCAAACTTGAACCTCAAGTATACGATACTATTCCATAAATACATGCAAACAAAATCCCAAACACTGAACTGAATTACTTATACATTCAACCATTGTATCCTATGCTTTGAGAGCTCAAATCTTTGAAACCCTGAAATATTGATTCTTTTGTTATCCAATTCTTTCAGTTCCCAGCATTCAAGCTTGTAAACTACTTTATTGATCCTTACAAAGATTGAAACCCTTTCATTGTTAAACAGTCATTGTTGTTAATGATTCTGGTTATTGTTTATTATTGCATATTCTGTTATTATGTTAGAATTGGATTGTTTTATAAAATTGTGGACCAGATTCGTGGTCAGACCATATAATGGTCAAGTTAGGCCAATGTGTGCCTTGGATCCAGTAGTTAGAGCAATGCTGTGTGCCTTGCTCGGGGTTAGTGCGTGACTGATCAGA